>NW_019416218.1:1260569-1351804 GCF_000390285.2 Anoplophora glabripennis | reverse complement strand
CATTTTTTTTTCAAAATCTGGATTGCAAAATTATTATGCAAAATCTATCGAACCGATTTTGATGAAATTTGGTGTGATAATTCTACGTAACATGAAGTTTTTTTGAGCCAAGTATAAAGGTCCTATACCCAATTTAAATACCCCAAAAAGAATCCCTAAAAAGTATTGTTTTTTAACCGCATTTTTGCGATTTTTTCGATTTTTACCATCATGATTCATTCGATATGTAACTAGACATGTATTGTAAAAAATTTAATTGCAAATATTTTTTTTCCTCTTCCATTTTCGCCTAAAATTAACTCTTGAAAAGATAAATAATTAAATAGGAAGAAAAATATGACATTTCTCGAATTTTTTTAACATATTGTGCCGCCAAAAGTTAAGCCCACGTTTTTTTTTATGCGCATAGAAAAATTTTCATTTCTGGTGATATTTGAAAGCCAAAAAGCCAAAAATCTCCGTGGATATACGATTCACCCAAACCAAAACAGATACCGCCTGGTCTACGGTGTTAATTTTTTCCAAAGCTAATGCATTCATTGAATTCTGAAATTCCGTTTCAATGAAAAATAAATCCAAACTCCGCTTTACAGCGAACAGCGAAATAAACATTTTGGAAGAGTTCACGGTAGCTCCAGGATGCAACAGCGATTTCGGTGTTGATGTATTGCACCACTACACGGCCCATTATTTATAAAAGGGATTTGAATTCGATTGTAGGAAATGACATAGATCCATAAGCGAGTGCACATGTATGTAGAGCATCAAAATTAGCATATTCGTATACACAACGCAACACACACACACGCTCGCATACGCAAAACGTTATATGAATCCGCCCGGGGGCGGCACGGGTAGGGTGGTTGGCGCGATATTGGCGTGATACGCTTGTTCGGTCGAACGCGTTGCCCGGGGCCGCCAATACATTTGCTATTTTCAAACCAAACAAAGAAACCCATTAATTAAGAGCTCCATCTCGGGAGCTTTAGACATTGTCATAACAAACGCGGCCTGATTCTCCGAATCATTTTCGCAATCCTTTCCCGGTCTTGTCCCATGATCGATACGAGTTCCACGTCCAAATGCATCACGCTGGCAACTTTAGGGTTATTTGCTATGCAGACAGTCGTTTTTCTATTTTTCGATTGAGGTATAAAATTTATGTCTAATTTGAATAAGAAGATACTTTGATATTTCTATAAAGATCATGTCACTTAAGAGGGCTCTATAGGCGATAGGCAACCAGCAATACATTTTTATAGATTTTATTACACAGTTTGTCTAAATATGAATATGATTGAAAATCTGCGTTAATCCAAATTTCGTGGCTGAAAACATACAAAGGTATTGTATTTTTCAAAACCGAGAGAGTTGCACGAAACTAAATTTGTACAGAACATAGCTAATACAATGTGAAACATCGCCATAATGTTAAAAATGTTGTCACCGCCGTTCTAGGTTGTGAAAATTCAAAATATTTGGAATTATAGAAATTTCGTGGCTGAAAACGTACATAGGTATTGTATTTTTGAAACCGAGAGAGTTGCACGAAACTAAATTTGTACAGGACCTAGCTAATACAATGCGAAACATCGCTTTAATGTTAAAAATTTTGTCACCGCCGTTCTCGGTAGTGAAAATTCGAAATATTTGGAATTATCCAAATTTCGTGGCTGAAAACGTACATAGGCAGAATCTGTGACTTAAATCCTTTTTAGGTCATGTACCAGCTATTAGTGAGAAATAAAATTTGTCAGCACTTGGGTCGAAAATCAAAATAAATCTGATTGATTTATTTACTAGCAATGAGTACCCACGAGGTTCCAAGAAATAGAGAGTAAAATAGTCATGGTTTTTCAGTTGCTACACTAAGATTAACGAACTTTATTATTTTAGGCGACGTTAAAGTTAAAGTTAAATTGCAACAATTTTTCCTTTGAAACAATAAAAAGGGAACGTTAACAGTTTGATGAAGGAGTAAATGTAAGGTACTAAAAAAATGTAAATTTAAAATGATTGTAAATATTACTTTGTCCTTCGGGATGAAAATGTCCCGAAAAATGTGTTGATTTATAATATAAAAAGAATACGGAGTAGTAATATCACCTTTTGATTTAGAATCACGAAGACTAATTAATAGATTTTTGTACGGTTTCTTACTTATTATTTAGTTATTCATTATTATTATCTAGAGGAGCCAGTGACAGGAAAAACAATATTTTTATTAAACAATATTGAAATTATATATGCAGTTTCTTTGCGAAAGTCACATATACAGGGTGTCCGGTAAGTACCTCCTAATTTCTCGGGAGTGTATAGGGGAGGTCAAAATAAAACTAGTCCTTCCTATAATTTTTTTTCCTAATGTGCCCCCTAACGGAGTTATGGGGGGTCAAAGGGGTACCTAGAAATTAACGTTTAGGGTTATAACTTTGAAACCACCCTGCATATTTTAATAAAATTTTCGTACGTTGTATTACACATGGAGCTCTACGATTTGATGCTAAAATCAACTTTTTGCTATTATCAGGTGTCCAGAAACGGACTGGCCCTATCACAATTTTTCTCAAAATTTTGACAGAAGTAATTTTATCAAACTGAAAATATTATTATTAGATACTCTGAAGGTTTTTCTTTAAAAATGGTACTCTTTATTTATTTCGAAAAAATGAACGGTTTGCGAGATAAATCGGTTTTGAAAAAAATTGGTAACAAATACAACAACAATTAAAATTTATTTTTTTACAATAAAATCATTCCCGCTAGTGCCAGCCTACAGATTCACCATAAACATTTACTGGTGGTGAATTAAGGGAATGAATAATGCCGTTTCTTGTAAAATCAACATCTATGACCAAAATACATCTACAAATTATTATTGCTCTTGTCTCCATGGAGTTCTTTTCTATTGTTTTCGTTGTTAGACCCTGTTGATTTTAAAGTACTTGTCAAAGGCGCGTGACAGAATAAAAATTCAATTTTATTGTGGTATTCGTTTTAAGCCGTTAGAAATAACATTTAAAAATGGAAGAATATTCCTGTGCAGAATATGCTGATATGCACCTAATTTATGGGGAAGCATTATGCAACTCCGTGGAGGCAAGAAGACTTTATGAGGAAAGGTTTCCGGGTCGACATTTGCCGAGTCCAAAAACTTTTGAAAGAGTTGATCGTAGTTTAAGAGAAACAGGTAAAAAAAAATAGTGAAAAACGTTAGTGAAACTAATTTCTTCCGAATCCTTTATTTAGGAAGCTTTTTGCCACGCCGTGGTGGAGCAGGAGCCCCGAGGAGAGTACGAGACCCTCATGTAGAGGAACAAATATTGGAAGACGTTGCTAATAATCCTTCAAATAGCATAAGGAAGCTTGCGGCGCAAAACAATGTTACAAAATGGGCTGTACATGAAACTCTGAAAGAACAATTGCTTTACCCGTACCACATCCAAAAAGTACATGCTATGTCTCCAGATGATTATCCAAAAAGACTTCAATACGCCAATTGGTTTTTACAGCATCATATTCGGAATCATAATTTTGGTACATCTATTTTGTTCACCGATGAAGCAGGTTTTACAAGAGACGGCATAATTAATTCGCATAATCTACATGTCTGGGATGAAGAAAACCCTCACGCTTTAGTTCAAACTCGCTACCAACAAAGGTTTATGGTGAATGTGTGGGCTGGCATTATCGGGAATCATTTGATTGGTCCATTTATTCTGGAGCAAAGACTTAATGGTGCTCTTTATTTGCAATTTTTAGAGGAAAATCTAAATATTTTGTTAGAAGAAGTGCCCCTTCAAATAAGAACTGAAATGTGGTACATGCATGACGGTGCACCACCCCACTTTGATCGTTTAGTACGTCAACATCTGACGAATGTTTTTGGTGATCGATGGATAGGTCGAGGCGGACCTGTATTATGGCCACCTAGGTCGCCCGACCTAAACCCATTAGACTTTTTTCTGTGGGGTCATTTAAAAAATAACGTTTATTCAACACCCGTAAATAGTAGAGAGGAACTTCTGCTGAGGCTAACACAGAACTGTGACCATCTCCGCAATAATCACGGAATATTATTTCAAGTGCACCGGGAAAACATTCGTAGGATTAGAAAGTGCATTGAAGTACGGGGTGCTCATTTTGAACATCTACCGAAGTAACATTTAGGTACCTTTGTTCATTGTTGAATGTTCTTTGTTGCATGTCTTGTAAGTAAGTTATTTTTCAAATGTTATTTTTAATTGGTCACTACTTGCTCATAAAGTATAGCCAACCCGTTCAAAGATTTCTGGACTTGATAAAGTTAAAGAAATTAAATGCATGAAATAATATGTAAAAAAAATAAATTTTAATTGTTGTTGTATTTGTTACCAATTTTTTTCAAAACCGATTTATCTCGCAAACCGTTCATTTTTTCGAAATAAATAAAGAGTACCATTTTTAAAGAAAAACCTTCAGAGTATCTAATAATAATATTTTCAGTTTGATAAAATTACTTCTGTCAAAATTTTGAGAAAAATTGTGATAGGGCCAGTCCGTTTCTGGACACCTGATAATAGCAAAAAGTTGATTTTAGCATCAAATCGTAGAGCTCCATGTGTAATACAACGTACGAAAATTTTATTAAAATATACAGGGTGGTTTCAAAGTTATAACCCTAAACGTTAATTTCTAGGTACCCCTTTGACCCCCCATAACTCCGTTAGGGGGCACATTAGGAAAAAAAATTATAGGAAGGACTAGTTTTATTTTGACCTCCCCTATATACTCTCGAGAGATTAGGAGGTACTTACCGGACACCCTGCATTTAAAAGGTTTGGTAGCAAGTTTTGAAGAATATAATAGTTTTTGGATAATTTGAATCGTCTAAAACAGGGGTCGGCAAGTAATTTTAGGTGGGGTCCGGATACTTTTGAAATATTTTAACGAGGTCCAGAAAAAAATTCATATTCCTTACTAATTATTTATTTTCATTTGCATTAAGAACTCAAATCAGTCACAATTGTAAAATACCAGAAAAAATGATAAGGGTGGCAGTCAAACGTAAAAAAATATTTTTTTTTAAATATTTTTTAAATAATTTGTGAGTAATTTATATTTTCAAAAAATTTTTGGCGGTCCAGTATGTTACCTTCCGCGGTCCGGATCTGGACCGCGGTCCGCCAGTTGCCGACCCTTGGTCTAAAATATTAATTCCTATGTTGCAATATTAAGAGAGACTAAATAAACTTTGAGATTTTCAATAGGTACGTAATTTATTTTCTGATTTTTATTTTCTCATAAGCATATCGCTGATCAGCTTTTTGTGCTGATGAAGAAATTCCTTCTAAAATTCAATGATTTTTCTAGATTTACAGTTTCGAATTACCCTACTCATTAAATATAATTTTTAGATGACAAATACAACTTATGGTAACTTTCCGAAATCCAGACAAAAATTCACCTGAAAATTACGGAGCTTCGAAACCCACCCAGGAGATTTATTTATAATTTGTAGGGTCAATTTTTTTCAGCTTCTGTAACGATTTCCTGTAAAATTGTACAAAATGGAGCTGTCTAGAAGTCAGCAAAGCTCTTTACAAAAATAAGCTGTATTAAATTTGTCAGAATTCCTTTTATATGACAAAATTTGCTAGATATAAGTAATATCAAATTCATCACATTTTGAATCATGATCATGAAGCGATAAATATAATCTTATAATTAGCAAATGGACATTTTAAATTATGTTTGCATGAAGAAAAAATTATGTCTAGATTTTTCTTATAGAAATCACATTATCTTAATATGTTTTCTGCATCATTTCCTTCAAATACAGGGTGTTTCACGGTGACGAGACATATTTCAGAGACTATTTTGATCTTAATTTTGAAAATTTCGGTAATAGTGTTTTCGGGCATGCCCTTTTCAACTAAAATAATGGCGTCCACCTAACGCTTCCGGTTATACCGGAAGTTGATGTCATTTTCGTTATTTTAAATGGAACACCCTGTATATTATTGCAATTTTGGATTCTACGTCAATTTTTAGGTGAACTTTCATAAAGGTTGACAGTCTTTTGTTATTTATTTATTTATATTTGTTTTCAAAAAAAAAATTAAAAAAGCACTGCCTAATTCAAAAAGATGTGTATTTTACAATAATAAAGTTAGAGCGATAAAATTTATAGGGGACATAACTAAAACTCTAGGCTACCCCGACATGATTTCAAAATTGCTTAATTTCATACAGGGTGATAGAAATGTAACGCCGAATTTAGTCAACTTTAAACCATCTTCACTTATTTTGAATGGAACAACCTGTATATTTTTGCGCAACCTGAAGAACAATTTTGTTCTCTTTCGAATGGTATATGATTCTCTATACCTATCTTTTACTGTTTTTCTTGTAGTCAACGGATATCGTAAGTATAATTTCTTGCGAGGATGGCTGTGAAATTTTTAGTGGAACTTCAAAACAAGCACCTAATCTGTCACCAGTTTATTGTTGTCAATTTAACACATACAGTGAATATTTATTTGAGTATTATTTATTGTTAAAGAATGGAAAACGTTAACATTTATTCAAATTTTAAATTTATTATTATTTATTCATGGAGAGTATTTTAAATGAAACATATTTTATTTAGTTCGAGAAAATAATAAGTTTATATTTAGGGTATTTAATAATGAACTATGTACACTGCAGTAATAGAGTGGCATAATCGAGGCAAGTACGGAATGACCACTTACTGTAATTTTTCTTTTAATGGAAACACATTTATTTATCTGTTACATTGGAACAGTTCCCACTGTATACATATACAGGGTGTCCCGGAAATGGTGGGCAATCTCTCGGATATGGATAGATAATGAGAAAATAATGTCACAAGTTCATATAAAATTTTTTCCTCCGGGCTCACCCTGTAGAGTTATTAGCTCTTGAAGTTGAGAATTAAAAGTGTTTTTTTGCTGTAACTTTTGTATTTTTCAATAAATTTTGAAAATTTTTTGGCTGGATCTATAATTTTTGAAACTGCTTTGGATGATAATATGAAATCCTCGATAATAATTATGGGGGCCTGGGGGCAAAGCACCCCTCACCAAAATTTCTAGAAAAAAAAATTTTTGTTGCACTATACCCCAAATTTTCCCTCATTTTACAAAAATTTATGGTATTTTACGTAAAAAAGGTACTTGTTGAATATCCATAAAATATAATTTTGTATAATTTTTAACGTGTACTGACAGTTTCTAAAGTGTGATTTTATAACAGTGGTCTTAAAGATAAATCACATGACTTACTTTTAACACTAGTGCTAAAAATAATTCACTTTTAACACTAGTATCATAAAATGAACTGAATGAATAAATTGACTGACAGCATGCGTTAAAATTATACCTTAATGACGTTTGCAGAAAAGCAAGTTTAGAGACAACGGTAGTGTTTAATTTGAGACATTTTATTTAACAGAAACACAAGATTAATCGTAGTTGGCTTTTACATATCAGAATAAAGGACAAATAATTTGCAATAGCAGTGTTCCAAATTATGAGAATTTGGACTTAACTAAACTAACTAAACGAAAAGTGCATGACAATCAAAATTTTGTAACTAATATAATTCATAATAAATTCTCAATATTAGTTCCACCTTCTCTTATACAAATACGAGCTCGTTTAACAGAAGACTGTTGCACTCTCCATAACATTTCAGGATTTTGTCGTATTTCATTTGCACAATAAAAAATCCTTTCTTCTAATTCTTCTCTAGTGGTTACAGGTGTGGAATAAACAAGATTTTTCAAGTGCCCCCAAAAGAAAAAGTCAAGTGGGTTCATATCTGGAGTTCGGGCAGGCCAATGAATAGGTCCACCGCGACCTATCCAGCGATTAGGATATACCTCGTTTAAATGGTCCCTTACTGCAGCACTAAAGTGAGGCGGCGCCCCATCGTGCATGAATATCAGTGCATTTCTGGTTTCAAGATCAACATCTTCTAACAGTTGTGGTAATTGATGCACAAGGAAATCTAGGTAACGTTGACCATTCAGTCTAGGGGGTAACACAAATGGACCCAATAAGTAAGGACCAATAATTCCACTCCAAACATTAACATAAAATTGTCTTTGGTGCCTAGTTTCAATAATAGCGTGTGGGTTCTCATCAGACCAATAATGTAAATTATGGGAGTTAATAACTCCATTCCTCCCAAAACTTGCTTCGTCAGTATACAGAATTAATCTCGTAAACATAGGATTTTGCTCATGTCTCTGAAGAAACCATTGAGAAAACTGTACTCTTGCACGAAAATCATCAGGATTAAGAGCATGCACTTTTTGGATATGGTAAGGGTGAAGAAGCTGTTCTCTAAGGATTCTTGCAACAGTGGTCTTTGGAACATTGGTAAAAGAAGATAATGACCTAATGCTAACTGTTGGATGAGCAGCAACTTCGTCCAGTATATTTTCCTCTACTTCAACTGTACGTGCTGTTCGCGGGGCACCCCTGTTTGCAGTAACAGGAGCAAACTGACCTAAAGACATTAAAATTTATTTAATATCCATTTTGTTTAATAATAGTAATCGTATTTTACCAGTTTCTCTTAATCTTTGATCAATACGTTCGAAAGTTTTGCGATCCGGAATCCTTCTATTAGGATAAGAATGCTGATAAAATCTTCTTGCTGCCGAAGTATTACAAAGAGCCCGCCCGTACATTAAATGCATATCAGCATATTCTTCATTGGAATACTCCATATTTTATAACAAATGAGTTATGAGATGAGTCTTAGATTAAAACTACGTATTTGACAAGTTTGACAATTTAATTGCCTTTGGTATACTCTGACATGTCAAAGCCAACCACGATTAAATCTGTATTTCAATTAAATAAAGTGTCTCAAGTTAAATGGTAGGTACCTTCCTCTTTAAACGGGTTTATCTCAATAAATATCTATTTTATGGACATTGGTGCTCTGCCCCCGGGCCTCCATAATTATTATCGAGGATTTCATATTATCATCCAAAGCAGCTTCAAAAATTATAGATCCAGCCAAAAAATTTTCAAAATTTATTGAAAAATACAAAAGTTACAGCAAAAAAACCATTTTTAATTCTCAACTTCAAGAGCTAATAACTCTACAGGGTGAGCCCGGAGGAAAAAAATTTATATTTACTTGTGACATTATTTTCTCATTATCTATCCATATCCGAGAGATTGCCCACCATTTCCGGGACACCCTGTATATTTTTCTGTAAGGTTTTTAATTTCTAAATAATTAAGTTTTTTTAGTGCATTAGAGTCAATTATTAGATGCCTAGGCTATTTCGCATTACTACCTACCAAATTCGAATCACATACAATTATTATTGAATATTATTAACTAAAACTTAAACTTTAAACGCCTTATGCAGAAATAGTAATTAGTACTACTTATAAACTCACAAGCTTTCTACCATTTTATACAAATGTACAGGGTACAACTAAATAAAAATGTTAAGATCTACAAAATCGTTAAAAGGCAGGAAGTCGTAGTAATATTAAAATATTGGCTTTAAATGTCGTTGGTTACCTATACGTTTAATTATAACGTTGCTAATATTACTGTGCGTTTCTATTTCCTACTCACTAATTGACAAAAATAAATATCTAGCGACATTCTTTTCAATGTCAAAAATAAACGGAGAAAAGCTGTATATTTTTGTATAACTAAACACAATAATTTGATGATAGAATTAATATGGTCGTTCGCACCACCAAAGCGGAGACAAAAATTTTAAATATATTAGGTCGACGGTGCGAGTCTGTCTGATGCATTGTGTGTTTTGGACGGAAGCCCAAACTAGAATATGACATACCTTCATCATAACGTTCCATTACATTTCTTCATTTACACCTTGCCAGAACTTTAGATTGTATTATTTACAGCCGTCGAATATCGTTTGTTTATGTTTTATATTTGTCTTGTCAACTACCCTTGACTAATGCTCCGGTTCAAAATATGTATATTTTGACAAACCAGACATACACTTCGCATCAAAATTTTCGCTCCACTAAAAATAGGGCACAATATCAATTCACCTTCGAAACTGACCCCTAGATGTCTCGCCTGACGATATTGAAAACATAGTCTGAGAAATATGGAAAGACATTTGATAGACGTTTGGATATGAGTGCGATTCATCGACGTGAAGCTGTTATTAGTAGTAGAGGCAGAAAATATGTATTATTGATTTTCCCCTTAGTTTTTGTTATCGATTTTTTATAAGATTATTATTAATGTTATTTCCAAGTTCTCGAATTTTTACAATAAAATGGTGCGCTTTAATTTAATTATCTATCTGAAATAATGATACAGAGAATGGCGTGAATCAAAAAATACATTGTTGGGAAAAGATATACTTACTTACATTTTTATTGACCACTTTATATACAAAAAAGTACATTTGAAGTCACAATATTAATATTGTAATAATATTATACATACATACAAAAGTATGTTATGTGGTTATGGCTTACATTAATTAAAACACATAAATTCGTCAACACTATAAAAACAATGTTTTAACAGAAAAGATTTGACAGTATTAGGAAATTTTGTTAAGGACATGGTTGTTAGTGGGACATCCTTATGAATAGCGGAAAACTTATTAAATAATTTAAGATTTATCTTATTCAGATGTGTCATACGTATTCGAGAAAATGGAGCCACCAAGTCACCTGGCAGTCTGGTGTCATAATTATGTATGTCAGAATGAGTTATGTAATTTTCTTTATTTTCATATATTTGTAGGAGTGTTTGAAGTATGAATAGACACGGAAGTGGAAATATGTTATATTTTTTAAAGAGACACCTAAAGGGTGTATTTGGCTGCGCTCCATCTATTGGCAGTCTTCTGGAGTGTAAACACTTTCTTTGCATTTGTGGATTGCCCCCATAAGATAACGCTGTAAGATATGTGACTCTGAATAATAGAAAAATACACAGTACGCAGTACATATCGAGGTAAATACAATCTCATTTGGCGTAAAGCAAATATTTGAGAAGATATTTTTGAACAGAAGCTTTGAATATGCTCACTCCAATTAAGACTGGTATCAAGAACGACACCAAGCAGTTTAACCGGATCAGAGCGGGCAACCCACTTATCTGAACTAATGAGCAAATTTTGTGTTTTGGAATTATTCAATTTTAATTTGTTAGCAGAGAACCATTCATTAGCATGAAATAGGTCATTGTTCCCTAGACAGTTTCCACCTCTACTTAATAGAGTGGTGTCATCAGCATACAAAACACAAGTACTATTGACTATAGAGTATGGTAAATCATTAATATACAATAGGAAGAGAACAGGTCCTAATACTGACCCCTGCGGGACCCCATTTTCTATAGAAAGAGTGGTGGATTTTTTTTATGTAGACAAACTAATTGTTTCCTATTAGTTAAATAGGATGTTAGAAGCTTAAGTTCGTTACCTCTAATCGCGTAATATTCCAATTTCTTTAATAGAATATTTTTTTGAACACAATCAAAAGTCTTTGTGAGGTCACACATAGTAATATTACTATATGATCCCTCATCAAGACCTTCAACAGCAATTTCTATTAGCTTCAAGAGAGCTTTAAGTGTAGATTTAGTTTTTCGAAATCCAAACTGAGAATCAGAAAATATGGAATATTTCTCACAGTACCCACGAGTTTATCTCTGATTAGGGTCTCAAATATTTTATTTATTATGGGAACAATTGCAATGGGACGAAAATTGTCTAGACAATCCTTATCACCCTTTAAATGGTTCGGGCCAGTTCACTTCTATACATTTGTTAAATAGTTGAGTTAATGGGGCAACCAACGACTCGATCGATGCCCTAATCATAAAAATATTTAAACCGTAGTAGTCCAAAGTGGTTGACTTTTTAATTCGAAGGATAGCCTCTCTAATATCAAATTCATTAATACTCGACATATACTTAGTTAAGTTATATTGAACACCCTGTAACTTGCAGATCAAGTAACTTTGAGTTATAGTATATTTAAATTTAAAATTATCTGATAGCACTTGTGCTTCTTCATTTAAATACACTCTGTATATTAGATGTTGTTGTTATTGATACTATTGGGCTACATTTTACTGTTATTTAAAATAATAATTAATTTACTAGCTTGTCTAAGGAGTTACTTTAGCAGATTTGGTGTTAAAGTACGTATGTGAATTTTAGGAAAATGTTTAGGATTACTTTGAATTACATTTTTAAAGTTAATAATATACGTTAATATATACATTTAAAAAAAATGGTTCACATGATTGACCAATTTTGCGAATTTTTAACGACCAAAAATTAATTTAGTGTCATTTAAAAAACATATATTTCATTATTAGCTCTCGTATTTTCAGTACCTATCAGTTTTAATTTTACATTAAAATTTTTACACTTGGTTTTGTTTTAATTACAATAATAAAACAATTAATATATTGGCACACATAAAAAGGTGCCATAATTATATCGAACTATGATTTTTAGATTAATTTTTTTAATAATTTATCGTGTCAAAAATTTTCCAATAATAAACTTGATTCTTATTTTTTATTTACGAAGAATAATCAATTTTTATTTTTGGTTGTTTGAAATTTATTGTTAAGTAATAAGAAACTGGGTCTAATTTTTACTTTGCCATTGTTAAAACAATTTAAAATATTTATAAAATCGTGCGTACCCATTTCTTACACTACTGGAACAACTACTCGCATAGCCCGGGTAGCTCAGTCGGTAGAGCATTGGACTTTTAATCCAAGGGTCCAGGGTTCAAGTCCCTGCTCGGGCGACACTTTTTTTTTTTTATTTTAAACATCTACCCACGATATCTTCATAATATCAGTTTTCTTGAGTTTAAATAATTTTATACTATTAATTTACCTTGAAATTTATTGATTCTAATAAATTCAAATTCAAATAAAATCCAAAAAACTCCTAAAATTTTCATGTGATGAAATTATATATTATGCTCTTGATTTCGGTATAAAGTTGTGTTAAAAAGCAACTTTAAAAAATATTGTAGGAGAGAACTACTCTGTGGACTAAAGCACTGTCCAACATTGAATTACAAATATAATGTCCAGTAAATACATTTGTTATTTTACTGGCATTAATTAATAGCATAGGCCGACAAAATAAAAAAAAAATCGAGTGTTTTTGAGATGTGATCTCTAGTAAAATTTTCCGCTAAATCCGAAAATGATAAGAAAAAAATTTCTGATGTGTGTATTCCCCCCACACATCCTCAATTCCCGTCAAAAATGAAATGTCCCGGGACATTGGATTGGCAGAAGAGGTCCCGTCGAATGGCCACCAAGATCTCCGGATCTGTCCCCTTTGGACTTTTTTCTGTGGGGTCATTTAAAATCACGAGTGTACGCCACTCAGCCGGAAACATTGCAAGTGCTACGTCAGAGAATTGTAGAAGAATGCCGATTAATAACTGCGGATGTCTTTAATAATGTTCGAACAGAATTTGAAAACAGACTGTATTATTGTTTGGAAGTTAACGGGGGTCATTTTGAGCAATTCATCAAATAAATCTGATTTATTATTTGCTTCAGCTTTTTTATTTCATTTCTGACTTTTTTGTAAACTGATAGACACATCAATAACAATTAGGTAATGCGGTCATGTGTAGTAGATGAAAAACTTATTAGTGGTGGGCATTTGTGTAGAAATTACTACGCGTAAGTTGGTTTGTCATCTTTTCGTTTGTAACCAATAATTCTGTCAAATCTCAACCGATTTCTAAAAACGGTACGTCACTGTATTCGCAATGAAAAGGGCTTTAAAATGATGTGCCACAAGTGGGGTAGTTGCATTTGAAATTTTTAAGTTGGGGTTGCTAGGCATTAGGGGGATGAACATATCGAGTTGGCTTGACTGTCGAAAAAGCTCCCCCAAGAACAAAAATCGACGGGTCTCGGCGAATTTTGAAATATTATTCGGTTTTCCAATTATAGGGGGGGGTCAAATTTTCGTTGGGATACCCTGTAGATCCTGGTGATACAGATATTTCTTGTCGTCTTTACAAAATTGTCAATGACATTTTTTTCAGTAGAAAAAATCAAAATTTCTTTACATATCCTTTACTGGATGGTTTATGAGACACCGTGAGAAACCGTTTCCGAACTGTGTGTTTCTAAAGTGAAAGTAAAATTTTACAAATTAAACATTTTTTAAAGCCGAAGGTTACAACAGTAATATATCTTCTTCTAATTCACGTTTTATATAAAAATAAATTAATTGGAGGAACTACTAAAAAAACAGATTTATAAAATAATTATTTAATTTCAGGTAAATAGAAAAACAAATATATCACAAATCTTCTAATCACAACGCGGACCGGGTTGGGATAGGTCCGGCGATATTATAACTATAAAAATAAACCATTCTTATTTTGATTTTATACAGGGCTGGTAAAATAATATTTTTCCAAGTCGTCTACCGATGACCGATATATTTTGATTGCCGAGCGAGTGTGAAGGATGCGTCGGAAGCTGTTTTGGGAACGGGAACGGAAACGTTATTTTTCCTTGCAATTTCTGGAGAATGAATTTAAAGATGTATCGCATGTGGAGGATATAAGACATACGGCGAATTTCCACAGAGCGCTGGTGAATATCATTTGCCGAGATGAACAGTTGTTTTCTAAAACGCGGGGATTTTGTACGTCAGACATGTATTTACCAACGAAGTAAAATTTATTACAGGGATACGTGCTTGCGGGTTTCTGGATTAAAATTAGTAGCGTGTGTAATCCACCACTTATGCGGACATTATTTAGTGGCGTGGAGACTACGAGTGATTTGTACGTTTACAATATTATTGTTTTTTTTTTTAGAAATCTGGGGATCATTTGACTACTTCGATACTATTTTAAGATATATTAAGGAGGTATATCGGGGTCCGAGGAAGTGAGGAGCGTAGGGGGGGTCCTATGCTTTTCTTATGGGACTAAAGCCCGCTGCCAATTTGAAAAAATTAAATTATATTGAAATTATTTGCGATAAACATTATCTATAATGCAAAGAAATCTACTCATATGAACATAGCATACATACTAATTAACAACGTAAAAATATCATATTTGAGTAGTTTTAAATTATATTTAATGAACGCATAAAGACTATGTAGATGTGGCAACAGCGCTAGTAATTGACTAGCAGTTGTACACACTGCGAACCTACAGACCTCGGGCATCGGAGATATTACGCGTCAAATTCGGGTAAAGATGCGTACGCGTTCAAAAATGTATTGTGTGTAAACTATGTACAATATAATTATTATATATATAGCAAATATATCGTTTATCCTTGCGAATATTTGTATCCTTTATTTAAAATCCGTAAATCATGTGAACTGGTAAAACAACGAGAATTATGTTAATTTAGTTCTAAAGAAATGAAATGACACTCGCGCCCATTTCTCGTCCAAGTCAGAGAAAATGTTGGATGCAATTTTGAAGGTTCTGTGACAGAAATTACATTATTACTCACTGTTTGTGTTTGTTTTTAATCTCTATTTTAGTAATGATACAAAAGTTTTGCAACTATAACTAATTTTTTAGATATAAAGTTTGCTGAGAAATATTTATGTTCCTTTGTTATTTCGTATAAATGCTTTTATCTCACGTATTACTAATTATATTAATCAAGTAAATAAAACTTTATGTAACTCTAAATATTGCTGGGTAATGATTACGATGTTTTTATAAACCATTAAATATATTAAAAGGATTTATCAACTGTATTTTTTATTCCAATAAATATATCACAGCGTCCTAATCTTTTTTAATTAATCTAGTTTTTTAAAAACATTACAAAAAATCATCTGTTGTGGATAATTTATTGTTGATAACAATATACATGGGATTTAGCAAAAATGTATATGTTTGAAATCAATTTTGTTTTTATCAAGTCTTTCAAATGTATTCCCTTCTTGCTGTCAGCTGATTGCGACGTTGCCACATTAATCCTCAAGTCAGACAGAAAAGCAATTATTGGTTTCTGTTTCTAATTAATACAGCTGTACTATGTTCAAAACTTACATTAGTTTTACATCAAAAATAAGATAATACTGTGTACTATCTATGGAAAAAGTTTTGTTTCACAATTTCTACATTTTTTTGTCAGTTATGGTTTCCATCTTCGCCATATAAATCTATGTTAAAATGAATAACTTTCAACAACAATATCTCAAAATCTAGATTAAAAAAAATTTTTTAAATATGACGCACAGAAGGAGCACTGGGTAATCCGCTATATAAATTTCAAGTACATCTGTAAGAAAAATTGGACTTATTTTCACTCAATTTCACTCAGTAATATATCAATTTGTGTCCACACCCGAAATTTTATTAGTGAAACTATCGGTTTTAGTTTAAATATTATCAAAAATATGAAATATTGTCAAAATGCCCAATATTGATTGAAAGTGCAATTTTTCTCCTTCGCCATAAGAAATAGATACTTCAAATTTTATATCATTTAGTCATATTAATATAGGGTCTGGTAAGTATATGGCATACTCTCGGGAGTGTATAGGGGAGGTCAAAATAACCCTAGTTTGTCATAATTTTTTTTTCCTAAAGTGCCCCTTAACGGAGATACAGAGCCCCAAAGGAGTACCCAGCGATTTACCTTTTCGGTTCTAACTTTTGGACCAACTTGTATAATTTAATAAAATTTTAATATTTTATGTATGCCATAAAGGCTCATAAAGCCATACTATGGTAGATGTTTTACACTGTCAAGGAAGTCAGCAACGGACTCGCCACCACACTCGTTGGGCCAAAATTTTGACAGGTGTCATTTTATAGGGCTGAAGACTGCCTTTTTAAATAATTTCGTCATTCCTCGTTTTCGAAAAAATTGAGTTTTTGTAGAACACGTTATTAAAATAATAAATCAGAATTCTGCAATAAAACACTAGGCGTTTTTGTCGTTATTGACAACACTTGTAACAATTGTCTGATTGATTGAGTACATAAGATTAAATAATGGGGCATTGTTCCTAAAGCGAATATGCTGACGTGCTTCTAATTTATGGATAAACACTCGGCAATAATTGTGATGAGGCAAGAAGAATTTGTTCTGATACATTTCCAAATCTACGTTTATCGCACCGAAAAACTTTTGAAAGGCTTGACCGTAGCTTACGAGAAAGATGTATAGCTCTAATTCTGAGAAAGCTGTCGGTTCAAGTTCATGCGACAAAGTGACTCCCCTCCCCCAGAATAACTGCTACGTCCTTATCACGTTCAAAAGGTACATGCCATGTCTCCCGCTGATTATCCTGCAAGAGTCAATTACGCAAATTGGTTTTTGCAACGATTTAGACAAAATCCAAATTTTTTATTCACGGACGAAGCCAGTTTCACTCGAGATGGAGTAATGAATTGCCATAATTTGCATATCTAAGATGAAGAAAATCCCTATGCAATAGTATACACAAAGGACCAACAAAGGTTCATGGTTAACATATGGGCGGGGATTATTGTTACCCGAAGTTACCCGACGTGACTCCATTGGATTTCCTTTTATGTGAAAATTTAAAGAGGCTTGTGTATTTGACGACAGTTCACATCAGGGAAAAGCTGTATAAAAATTTAAAGATTGTTGTATTCAAAGAAATGAGAGTTTGCGATGTTCATTTGATTTTGCTTCAGTAAGATTCATAAAACGTTTAAATTTTAAAATCTCTATCCAAAAATAACAGCTGAAGGTGAAGTGCAAAACTTGGGAAAACACTCTGTACATATCTAGAAAAATCTTTAATTCAATAATTTTGTCATCCTGAACCATGAAATATCTACGTAATAATTGTTGAAAATTGCGTGTCTAAAAAAGCTTAGACTTGGATTATAAAATTATTAAAAAACAATAGGTATATTATTATTTTCAGTTTATTTAGGTACCTTAATAACATTTTGATTTTTTAAAATTAGATTTTTAGTTTTATAGTATGATTTTTATTTATTGCATTCACTTATTTATTGAAAACCTAACAATATGGTTTCTTATATACAATCCGTTCATGTTGAAAGGAATAAATTCGTTTAAAATTCAGGGAATTATTTTATGGAAAAACATTCAGACACGTCGGTTAGTATTTTTAGTTATGGATTTTTTGGCATAAGAAAATTGTATACAGGGTATCTCAAGAAGAACATATGCAGTCATCATTTTAATGGAACACCCTGTATATTACTTCATTTTTTAATTGCACGGTAAATTCTGAACATTTTTTGTATAAAAAGTATATCTCTAAAATCAGCGGTTTTCGTAATAATAACGTCTGAAAATTGATATTTTGAAATGCACACAATTAATTAAATAAAATGTTTAAATTGAACAACCTTGAACATTTTTTTAAAAGCCAACAAAAACAACCTGGTTTGCCATATTTTACCTTAAACAAAACAATTTTCTTCGTATTAATCGTTTTTCATTCCTTGACCCCTAGACCATTCTGATGTAGTATTTTGTGACAATATAATCAAACTATCACCTGCGTTTAGTTTATCAGTGTCATTTTGTCAGTTTTACGTATTGAAGTACCTATGATGATTGATTTTGAAGACAGAGTGCGTACTCAATAAGAAGTGTGTAATTTATTTAATGTCAACAAAATTGATTTGAAATTTGCTGAGCACGGTCAAGTTAAAGATTTACCTAAAGGAAGGCCAGCAGAAATATCAGAAGATTCTGAACTAGATGTTTTACTAGAAACTGTAAATAATACTCATGTAGCCGTTAGGACAATCTCCACTAATTGTAATTTGTCATCGGGATCTGTGTCACAAATACTACGAAAAAAATAAATATCATCCTTATAAGGTTCAATTGATACATGAACTACTAGAGACGATTTTGACTGAAGAACGCAGTTTTGTGAGCAGATACTTGAGATAAATAATCAAAACTTAGATTTCACCCTGTATATTATTTTTTCTGATGAAGCTACTTTTGTTTTAAATGTACACGTAAACAGAGAAAACTGTAGGTACTGAGCAATGTGCATGAAAATCCTCCTCCTGAAAAGTAGCGTTACTTTGATTTTCTTCAGTTTGAATTTGTTTTTCAATTTTTTCAATTGAGCGGCCACCAAGGTCACCGGATTTAACCCCTTTACATTTCTTCTCATGGGGTTATTTGATGTATAAATTTTATGTGAATAGACTAAATAATCTTGATGACATGGAACAGAGAAAACGCCAGGAAATAAGATTTATTCCAGCAGAAGTAATGGAATACGTTCAACGGGAAACAATCCTTCTATTACAAAAATGTATTGAAGTAAACGGACAAAACACTGAACATTTATTATAAAGCAATTGTTATTTAAATACTGTTTTATGATTAAACATAATTTTTTTCCATTTATCACATTTCAAACGTCATTATTACGAAAACCGCTGATTTTAGAGATATGGTATGTTATACAAAAAGTGTTCAGAATAATATGCTACATATGTTCTTCTTGAGACACTCTGTATACAATCCGCAACTAAAAATACTTATCGACGTGTCCGAGCGTTTTTCCACAAAATAATTACCTGAATTTTAAACGAATTTGTTCCTTTCATCATGAAATTGTATTGTGTTATATTAGAACTTATCGGTACAATTTATGTAGATGACAATAATAAATATTGTCCCCGGTATATTGCTATATTGTAGTTTGAAACATATAATACCTTGAAAGATTGTGGTATTCTTTTTATTTCATGAGTTATTTATCTATTGGTATAAAAAGGGTAAAAATTAACAGAAAACTGAAACCACATCTGGGCGATTATTAAAAATAGATCCAGGTTAGAATAAATTTTCTACTTAAGAAATACACTATAAAACGGGCGAAACTTAACACCTGTATAATTTAAATAAAGTTTATTTGACTGGTTTTATTTAGTCTAGCTCTAAAAAAAGCACGTGCTTATAAAATCAGAATTGCCAAAGTCGCTTTCACACAGCGCGCGGTTCGGCAAACCTCTGTCGATGAACAACTGGCTGCTTGAAGCAAGATGTTCTTACTTCCATAGTTCTCCATATTATACAGGCTGATGTAATCGACAGAATTATGTGGTGCGTGGTTTGGAAAACCACAAGCGATTTGACATTGGTGATTCGCTATAAGACTTGTGATTCCCGGCGTGTGGTTCGGGAAGTCTCCTTGACTGCAGACAAGTTATAGCGCTGAAGACGTCGAATTTTTTCAAGGATCGTGTAGGTTTTAGAAACACACGGCATGTGGTTCAGCAAACCAGAGAATTACATAGCTGTCCTTTGACCCATGCAAAACTAGGTATAACGCAACTCAATGTCACAAACGTTTTGTTGTTCGTGGTCCCCAACACCTTACCTTATCTACATATCTAAATCACTCACCATTTTGACATTTCACTACTTCATTCAGAAGAAACTTTGAAACTGAGAAATAATTATTCTGGAAAGTGTTTATATTTGCTTGTGCACTAGTCCATCGCGTCCTAGTGCATGGCTTGTAGTCACTGGGCCGTGAGTCGTTTCCAAATTCCAGGTAATTTCTGTAAAGTTTTGGCCAAAATCTCCACCATCACACCAAAATTCTGGTAATAGTTAGAACCATATGATCCTCAATCGTTAATTTTTTTATCTTTTAAGTGGCACTTATAGTCTTTTAACGTCATACTGACGTGTCTTCCCATTTGCCCAATGAAGGTACAATTTTTTGCATATACAACGAGACTGTCTCTATTTTCTTCCAGGTGGCGAAGATAGTATTAATATTGTGTCTCCTTAGAAGCAGGGTTATTTTGTCAGTAGAGTCTTGTAAATAGAGCAGGTAGCTCTTTTGTCAGATATTCCTCTTTCTTTTTGTCTTTAGGTATTCTTCTGTTGACTTATTCCATACTCTTGTTTGTGTATCAATTTCCCCTAGGACATCTAATAACGGCATAATACATGGTACCCTGCTGTTCTTAGATGTCCTTGTCAAGAGAAAACTGGATAGCATTATAGATACGAACACTGATGACCAGAAACAAGGTAATGTCATCACATTAGAACATCAAGCAGGTGTCATCTGTGAGTCGAAATACTTCGACGATGATCTATAACATCTACGATTTGCTGTTAGAGGAAATACATACAGAACAGAAATATAGAAGGACACCTAAGAACAAAAAGAAAGATAAATATATGACAACGATATATATGTCTTATTATCCAAGAATGTACTGAAAAGATCTATTGCGTCTTAAGGAAACACAATATTAATGCCATCTATCCTCAAAAAATGAAGGAGGTTACAGGAGCACACCTATCACTTGAAGAATAAAATTTATAAAAATTAGTAGCTATAAAGCACAGGGTTGATACAACACGATAGATCTAACTAATACCAGAATTTTGGTGAAAAAGAGAAAGAGAGAGAGAGAATTTTGGTCAAGACACACCAGGGAGAACATAGAATCCAGAAGAATCGAAATAATTACAGTTGGAACGAGAGCTTAGAACAACTCGGAAACGACTCATCAAGGATCGAAACTACAGATTCTAGTGACTATCTAAAAAGAGCGCGGTATGCTCTCGGAACAGAAGAAGTTTAAACCGATGATGAAACAAACAACTTGAAAACTTTTCAATTATTGGCAACTGTCCCAAAAACGTACAAAGTTATTCCAGATATATTTTATCCTCTATTGGTTGTATTAGAAAGACTGAGACCAAAGGGGTTAGAAGATTAAAAAAAGTACAAATTGGATTAACTTTGTGTAAAAGCTGTCTGTTTTCTACGACTAGGTAGTTTAGGAGGGAAAAATTGTTACATAATAACAGACTAAACTCATAGTATCAGATGTGCACCAGATGAACATTACCCTTAGGCATCAGTACTGCGACAACAAACTGAAGGAGATGTTATGGGTTCACCCTTGTCGCTAACTATGGCAAATATCTATATGGAAGCTTTCAAGAAGAACACTCTGCAGTCAGCACCTATAAAACCAAAGTGTTGGTTCAGATATGTGGACGATGCATTTATTCATTGACCCAAGGATAACAAATGGTACGAGTCCTGAACTATATCCATGGAATTCATCCGGATATCAACATCACCATGGAGCTGGAACAAAATTATGCCTTGTCTTCCTAAACGTCATTGTCTGATAACTAGATGGCACCCTGGGGCATAGCATTTACAGAAAGCCAACTCACCACATCCAACACAGAAACAAGGCATTGTCAATACAAGGGTACATTAAGCTAGGATCATCTGTGAGTCGGAAGATTTGGACGAAGAACTACAGCACTTACTGTTTGCCTTTAGGAAATACCCCAGTAGCACAAGATATGGGCTTATTATAGACGTCATATACTCGTAGGTAATATATTGAATCTAAGCCCAATATTTGGAAGATTTAGCCAATATTGGTAAAAGACAGCCATCCAATGTAGGTATTAATGTCGGAGTCATATGGGGTTTATATTATCAACCAGTATTATGCCAAAATCTGTCGTTTAGAATATTTGGCCAATATGTTTGTGATGTAGAAGGATAGTAAGAAAGGGAATACCTGGGGAAACAATAATATCTGCCCTAAATACAAGAATCTACTGACAAAGTAGACATATTTTCCTTAAGAAAACACAGTATGTTTTAATGCCATTTATCCTAAAGGGATATAGAGACAACTTTAGATAGAGAAAATGAATTACAAAAACGATCTACTGCAAGGTTTCAGTTCATCCCTGTACATGTGGAGAAGTATACATTGAGCAAACAGAAGGACACGTCAGTATGAGGATAAAGGAACACAGGCCAGATACAGAACATGCAATAGAAATAACTAACATCAGAATTCTCAGAGAGAAAGAGAGAGAGACAGAGAGAAGATTTGACCAAGACACCACAGAGGAGCAATTGAGATCCAGAGGAATCGAGATAATTTCAGTCGAGAGGTTAAAACTACTAAAATCAATAACCAGATGGCACAGACCAGTGTTTATGAGCTATGCACCGAAATGCCATGGGTCAGTGCACAACATAAATATAAATACCAGCCAGGGAACTTAATCTCCGGTTTCAATGTTTCGACATGACAACCAGCACAGAAATTATTCAATCAATGACAACTGTTAGGGGAAGGCAAATATCGGGTAAATAATTTTCTCTTCTAGGTTGAAACGAAGGGGTTGGAAGATACAAGGAAAATAAAGATTGCATTTACTTTGTGCAAAGTCTATATATTTTCCGCGACTGGAGATTAACAGGGTCTGTACAGTAGCATATACCTTGTCTCTGTCTCGTTAGATCACTGGTTGAAGTATTCAAGGTAAACCAAATTGAACCGCGCACAAAATCAATGGAAAATGGGTTCCAGTCGATTTTGCTGAAATTGCAATATGTTATAGTTTTTAACTTTCTAATCAAAAGTTGTCATGGGTCTAAAGTGTGTGATTTTGGCTGTAGGACTGAGTAAGCTTCACGAAATATCAAGTTGATGGATTCAAAAACTGAGGCATATAATGAATTTTGACCAGTAGGTACAATGCTTTTGGGATCACTGAACCTGAATTGGGGGATAGCTTAGCTATCTAAGGTCACCTTCAAATCAATTCAAGGTCATCTCTAGATGAAACTGAAGAAAAAGCTTGTATTGAATTTTCAACCAGTGTGTATATAAGTTTTTTTTGGGGGAGGGGGAGTGAATTCGGGGATAGCTTAGCCCTACAAGGTTACATTTAGGTCAAGTCAAAATCATTTCAAGGTCAAAGTAAAGAAAAGACCTTTCACGAATGTTAACCTGTAAGTATATATGCTTTTGAGGTCGCTTAACCTGAATTCGATGATAGCTTAACCCTATAAGGTCATCGTGAATCTTACTCAGGCCTACAGCCAAAATTACATACTTCCCCCCCTCTTTATCTCTGAAACAATTCATAGGATCACTTTGGGCCCATGATAACTTTTGATCAGAAAGTCAAAAACTATAACATACTGCAATTTCAGCAAAATAGACCCATTTTCCATTGATTTTATGCGGGGTTCTTTATTTGAGTCCCGAAGGATTGGACGCGTAGGGGCAAAGTAATGGTTTGGAAAACTATAGTCTCATTTTACATAAGTTCAATCTCTTTTTCATTTACACATTTCAGGGTTTAAGTGAAATTTATCTAGTTGTAATTCTTGGCGTCGTTTAACTGTGCTCTAGTCTCATTTTACATTAAGTTCAATCTCTTTTTCATTTACACATTTCAGGGTTCAAGTGAAAGTTGTAATTCTTGGCGTCGTTTAACTGTGCTCTTATACGAGTAACTAACTTCGCCATAATTTTTCTTTCTATTTTCCCATGTGCTAGTTCTAAATATCCCCAAGGAAATGGAACGAATATTTAAAATATGGCACAATATATGCGTATAAAGTAATTAGCAATATGTTTTGAGTCAAGATGTTTTAAATCGGGCGACCGTAAATATTTCCAAGTATTCTGATTTATATTTAATCCATAATGATATATAGTAAACTGAGCCCAGATATTAATAAATACCTTTCAGAAGATGAACGGTACGTACTTAGTTTTATTTCTGGTCTGGTGTTTGTTTTCTTTATCATGACAAATTCGAGTTTCTTTAGAAATAATGCGGGGCAATATACACCGCGTCTATTTCGGGCTTAATTTTGTAAACAAATTGCTCATTAGCCTTAGATTGTGCATCCTACGAAAATTACATTTTCCTCGGGCCACTTAAATTCCCAACAAATTTTATAACTTTATAGAGCGCCGATTGAAGCCTGCGCCGGTACTTGAACGCTGATAAAACTTAACGTCACCCGTGGGACTCGGGACTTAATTCACAGTCGTCGAGGAAATAAATTCCGTGCTCTTAAGACTTCTTTTGATATTAGCCTATTAACGTATTTACACCTCACAAATTATTTCAAAATCTTGGCAGATACATACGTATCGGTACGAGAGAATTAAATCTGAACACTGGCTGGCTGAAGAAATATTAATGCTTTTTTCTTTGTAAAAATAGTCCCAGAGATAATGTATTGGAATTTATTCTAAAATCTTCAACAGAAACTGAATTTCTTTTATGTCACAAAATTAAATAATTTTGATTACAAACCAAAGGTGTAAAGGAAGTCCATTTTCAATACAAATACAAAATAGTATATTATGTTACTAGGAGTAGAAGTCGATCATTATGTGTTGAGCCCAAAAGTTTGCTCGCCGAGGCGTTAGCCGAGGCTGAGCAAATTGGGCAAAACACATAATGAGCCTTCCACTCCGAGTGACATATACTATTTTTTCTTCAAGCGTGAATATAAAAAATTACTAATTTTGAAAATTTATAGCGGATAACGCGATGTTTAATCTCAGCACAAAATAAAATCAGTAGGTAGGTAATACTATTTATTTTATACATTTTATACATTTTATTGATTAATTAAACATGACAGTTTTAACTACTTTAATCATGAATAAAAAAACAAATGTAACAATTATTTTTCTTTAATTTGAATTAAACGAATAAACATCTAAATGAATATTAAATGTGCAATTTTGTATGGTACAGTTGTTGATATTTAAAGCGCTGCTGGCTGTCTTTTTTCAAAGTTTGCAGTTCTGTCGTTGAATACGTTACTTGTAATAAGGTTCTCAGTTTCAGTGTTAACAATTGTACCATTATTAACAGAAAAGTCTTCGATTAAATTATTTTCAGGATCAATATTTACAGTTTCGCTTGATGTACTTGGTTCATTATACTCTAATGGGTTTAATATTTTCATCGCTATCTGTTTCTTATTGTTTACAGAATCTTCAATGTATCCTTCAGCGACGCTGGTAGATTTCCATCCACCATGTCGCTTTAGGGTTGTAATTATATCAACTAAGATAGTTGCCGAGGTTCTTCTAAGGCAATGCCCCGTATATTCATGTGGATTTGGCAACCTTAAAAATGATGCAACATCTTTTGGCACTTTTGAAATTTTATGTATGCCCATTGCAACACGATGACAATGGCCATTTTGATATTTAATAAAAAATCTATCAAAAGTTATGTCTTTTGGCCGAAGAGTAGCATATTTTCTGTATAAATTTAAATAAAACTCTCCAATTATGGTAAATGAACGATGTTTTTTAGTTTTTGTATTGGGAATATTTACTAATATTATATTTCCCAAATCTTTTACATCACTAACTTTTACTTGAATGAGTTTATCGCATCTACAAGCTCCTGTGACTCCAAATATTAGTGCAACCTAAAAAATATAGAATTATTAATTTTGTAACAATAAAAAAAGTTGGAAAATGCAAGGAAATTCTAAAACATGACGTAATTTTAAGACATCTATATTTATGAGTTTTTACAACATTCTTCCAATGAGCTATCTTTATTTCCGAAAACTGTTTATTATTCTCGTAATGGATACTATAAAATAACTTGAAGTTTACAAATTATAACAAAATTTTGTATTACAAATATAAAAAGGTTAAATATATATCTAAGTACCTATAATTTAAAAAGTACATACCTTGGTTGCTAAATATTTATCATCAGGTGCTTTATTCAGGAATTCGTCAAATTCTTTTTTAGGCAAAACTTTCGACTTTTTTGGTTTATAATTTTCACCTTGTTTCAAAAATGTAATTAATTTTGAATATTTCTCAATATTTACATTATGTTTAATTTAGATTTTACCATTGAATATTGCGCCCATAAAGTTGAACTTTTCAGTGTTCTGGATAATCTTGTAAAATATGCTATCATCACATTTTCTGAATAAATATGTGCATTATTTTCTTTTGCCCAATTTATGAATTTATCGTAAGCATTTTCATAAATTTTTCTCGACTTTGTTGGTATAAGTGTTGCCACTGATGTATCAATTTCCAGTAATTCTGGTGGTGTGCACTGCATTTCTTCAGGCATTTTAAAAACGACCCAATGCGACATCAAATTTCAACTGACACTTAATGAAACGTCAAAGCTTCTTGAATCTTTAATTCGTTGCTAGGATACTTATCTACACATTGTTACATTTATTTACTAGTTAAAAAATGAAAAATATTTGTACTAGTTAAACAATAGGCTGCTTCTAAAGGAGGTGTTGCACTATATAATATAAGTATTATTATACGCTTGAAGAAAAAGTTTTTTCTTTTTAAATCGTTCAAAGATGTCTATATATACAAAGTGTCCCGGAAATGGTGGGCAATCTCTCGGATATGGATAGATAATGAGAAAATAATGTCACAAGTTCATATAAAATTTTTTCCTCCGGGCTCACCCTGTAGAGTTATTAGCTCTTGAAGTTGAGAATTAAAAATGTTTTTTTGCTGTAACTTTTGTATTTTTCAATAAATTTTGAAAATTTTTTGGCTGGATCTATAATTTTTGAAGCTGCTTTGGATGATAATATGAAATCCTCGTCAATAATTATGGGGGCCGGGGGGCAAAGCACCCCCCACCAAAATTTCTAGAAAAAAATGTTTGTTCCACTATACCCCAAATTTTCCATCATTTTATAAAAATTTATGGTATATTACGTAAAAAAGGTATACTTGTTGAATATCCATAAAATAGATATTTTTTTAGATAAACCGGTTTAAAGAGGAAGGTACCCTTTAATTTGAGACATTTTATTTAACAGAAACACAGATTTAATTGTAGTTGGCTTTTACATATCAGAATAAAGGAGAAACAATTTGCAATAGCAGTGTTCCAAATTATGAGAATTTAACTAAACTAACTAAACGAAAAGTGCATGACAATCAAAATTTTGTAACTAATATAATTCATAATAAATTCTTAATATTAGTTCCACCTTCTCTTATACAAATACGAGCTCGTTTAACAGAATACTGTTGCATTCTCCATAACATTTCAGGACTTTGTCGTATTTCATTTGCACAACAAAAAATCCTATCCTCTAATTCTTCTCTAGTGGTTACAGGTGTGGAATAAACAAGATTTTTCAAGTGCCCCCAAAAGAAAAAGTCAAGTGGGTTCATATCTGGAGCTCGGGCAGGCCAATGAATAGGTCCACCGCGACCTATCCAGCGATTAGGATATACCTCGTTTAATTGGTTCCATCGTGCATGAATATCAGTGCATTTCTGGTTTCAAGATCAACATCTTCTAACAGTTGTGGTAATTGATGCACAAGGAAATCGAGGTAACGTTGACCATTCAGTCTAGGGGGTAACACAAATGAACCCAATAAGTAAGGACCAATAATTCCACTCCAAACATTAACATAAAATTGTCTTTGGTGCCTAGTTTCAATAATAGCGTGTGGGTTCTCACCAGACCAATAATGTAAATTATGGGAGTTAATAACTCCATTCCTCCCAAAACTTGCTTCGTCAGTATACAGAATTAATCTCGTAAACATAGGACTTTGCTCATGTCTCTGAAGAAACCATTGAGAAAACTGTACTCTTGCACGAAAATCATCAGGATTAAGAGCATGCACTTTTTGGATATGGTAAGGGTGAAGAAGCTGTTCTCTAAGGATTCTTACAACAGTGGTCTTTGGAACATTGGTAAAAGAAGATAATGACCTAATGCTAACTGTTGGATGAGCAACAACTTCGTCCAGTATATTTTCCTCTACTTCAACTGTACGTGCTATTCGCGGGGCACCCCTGTTTGCAGTAACAGGAGCAAACTGACCTAAAGACATTAAAATTTATTTAATATCCATTTTGTTTAATAATAGTAATCGTATTTTACCAGTTTCTCTTAATCTTTGATCAATACGTTCGAAAGTTTTGCGATCCGGAATCCTTCTATTAGGATAAGAATGCTAATAAAATCTTCTTGCTGCCGAAGCATTACAAAGAGCCCGCCCGTACATTAAATGCATATCAGCATATTCTTCATTGGAATACTCCATATTTTATAACAAATTATGAGTTATGATCTGAGTCTTAGATTTAAAACTACGTATTTGACAAGTTTCACAATTTAATTGCCTTTGGCATACTCTGACATGTCAAAGCCAACCACGATTAAATCTGTGTTTCAATTAAATAAAATGTCTCAAATTAAATGGTACCTTCCTCTTTAAACGGGTTTATCCCAAAAATATATCTATTTTATGGATATTCAACAAGTATACCTTTTTTACGTAAAATACCAAACATTTTTATAAAATGATGGAAAATTTGGGGTATAGCGGAACAAAAATTTTTTTTCTAGAAATTTTGGTGGGGGGTGCTTTGCCCCCGGGCCCCCACAATTATTATCGAGGATTTCATATTATCATAAAAAGCGGCTTCAAAAATTATAGATCCAACCAAAAAAATTTCAAAATTTATTGAAAAATACAAAAGTTACAGCAAAAAACCATTTTCAATTCTCAACTTCAAGAGCTAATAACTCTGCAGGGTGAGCCCGGAGGAGAAAATTTATATGAACTTGTGACATTATTTTCTCATTATCTATCCATATCCGAGAGATTTACCACCATTTCCGGGACACCCAGTATAGAACAGATAACATAGTTTCTTTAAAATAATTTGAAATCTATTTTTATTAGAAACTTCAAATTTGGTACACATATTTTTTGATACAAGGGCAATGTAAATAGGTACCTATAGAATTTGGTGAGAATGAATATACAGGATCTTCCTTACTATGACTGTAATTTACACTTTTGCTGAACAATCTTATATGTTACCAGTTTTGAGTTAGTAAGAAGGAAATTGCCGTGCTAGTGTTCGAACATATGCTGTAAGAGAATCCTAATCGAATAATTCCCAATCACGAAACATCTGTTAATGTGGAGAGAAGCCTTGGGGAAACAGGATATTTTTCGTCTATAACATTAAATCGTGGACAACAACGTATGCTTAGGACTATTCGGTTGGAAGAACAAATTTTGGAAATGGTCGAAGAAGTTTCACATGTAAGTACAAGGCGTTTAGCAGCAGAGGTTTGGGTTTCAAAAAATTCCATAATAGAGCATTAAAAGACCAGTTATTACATCCATTCCACCTTCAAATCAGTTCAAGACCTTTTACTAGAAGGGGTATTTTTAATTCACATAATGAACATGTTAACCGTGATGAATCAGTAAAAATCGGTTCCAACATGAAATTAAGATTAATGTTTGGGCTGGTATTATTGGTAGTTTTTTATTTGGTCCTGTTATATTACCTGCTACATTGAACGCATAAAATTATTATGCAATGATGAGGCTCCTCCCCATTTTGCTTTATTGATAAGGCAATACTTATGGTAGATAAGCACTAGAAAACGTAGAGAAAATAATGTTCCATTAAAATGGCCACCTCGATGTCCGGACCTAAACCCATGTGAGTGTTGAAGACCAAAGTTTATAGCTCTCCAGTAAATACAGAAAACGAATTATGGGAAAGAATACAAAATGAAATCGATGTTATGAGTATGTGAGCACAATTATTGGATAAAATTCATTTTAACTTCTTAAGAAGAATTAATGCCTGCGTTCAAGAACAAGGAGCATTTACGAAATTTTTTTAATGTAATTGCAAATATCAATTTAGGTTTATTTAAAATGTTAATGTTGACTTTCATATATTATTAGTTGTTATTGTTTATTTAAAATATATATTGATTTTTTTATTTTATTGATTGATAATACAAAGACTAATAATGTCTAGTTAATTTTGTTTTTTTAATGTGACATTTTTTTATTATTATTCCCTGCTTTGAGGCTGCAGTTATAAATTATTTTTTAGCAATCGGAATTTTTGCCTACATTTAATAATGTATAAAAAAATGCCAATTTTCCACAATATCAATTCTCTAACAGCTCGTTTATTATTTGTAGTACGACTATTTTGCTGTACCAAGTTCATATAGAAGCACATTTTATGAAAATTTGTAAAGAAGAACATACTTGGAATAGAAAAGTAGTAATGTTTTATTTAAAAACAATTATTTTTGTTGAACAAACATCACTATGAAGGAACAAGAAGTATTTTTAGAATAATAATAGAATTAGAATTAAATAAAGAATCATTGTAACAAGAATAAATGCAAATTACCAAATAAGAAATTCAAAAATGTGATAAAATTTAATATTTTAAATATAGAAATATAAAAAACATGGTTGCAACAAGCGTTTATTAAATTAATTTTTAATTTTATTCACGGGTGAGAAAATTCCCAAGTAATGTCAGACAATAAATAGAGGATGTCCGTAAAGAATATTCACACTTCAGTGGCGGGTTCTGGGGAATAAGACTTCAATTTTCAAATGTACCTACTATCGCTTTTTACTTAATGTTTTCTACTTTTTATTTTTAATGTGAATAAAATCCTAGAAAATGTATTTTTCCTTTTTTGTGATTTTTGCTGAAATTTAACAGGCTTATCTATCTTGTGTAAGTTAAAGTTATGTAAAAATTGTAAAATTATGGCCCATTTGAAAAATAAGACAAGAAAATCCTATACGCTGTAAGTTGAAGTGGCTCCCTCTATATTATAACTCAAAATTGGCTAGATCACTTTATTCTACGTAAAAACCCAACTATATCCGGTTAAAAATTGAAAATTTAATTAAGAACTTTTTTTCTGGCAACTTTTTTATCTGAACCAAAGTGTACCCCAGAACCCCGCCACTGACGTCTCTTTTCCGGACACCCTGTATAGAACTAATAAAAATGAAAATTCGTGTTTCGGTGGAAAATTTTGTATATGTACTTATCTATGTATGACTGCGATTTAAATTTTTGTAGAACACTTGTATCAAGTTTATACAGGCTGTTTCAGGATTAAGTCGACAAAGTTTAAGGAGATATTCCTCATTAAAAAATAAGAAAAAATCAAGTATAATTTTTTTTCAAAAGACGCTTCATTTTCGAAATTAGGGCGTTTTAAAGATTTTTTTAAAATTCGAATTTTTTAAACAACTTGATGAAGAAGGCTATTTAAGCCAAACTTGGCATGACAAATCTTCTTATAAGATACCATTTTTCCATAGAAGTAGAAGTCCCGCAAGCAACCAGTGGCGGAGTTATGGGGACTCAGACTCATTAAATTATAAAAAAAATAATACGTCCCTACTGAAAATAAAAAATGATGCTGTTTTTAGATAGAACAGTTTGTTATTGACAAAAAGTGTACATTCACTTTTTTTCCTAACTCTTATAGTTTCATGGCAAAATTGATTTTTGGGAAGGGTGCTTCTGGATTCTGTCGATAAACTTTAAAATGAACTTCAACAAAAAATTTTGAGTAGGCTTCTGTCAAGCAATGTTAATTTGACGTTTTAAATGTTATTTTGTTGCATAAATTATCCATTAGATAAAGCGTTCAAACTAATAATAAAAATAAGTTTAATAATGCCGTCAATATTTTCGAACAAAAAATATACTGATATGGTCTTTGTAATGGTTTTTGTGATGGAAATGCCACGGCGGCTCGCCGTGAATATGCAGTAAGATTTCCTCATCGCAGACTACCCAACAAAGGAAACATTTTCAACGACATTCAGTCGTCTCAGACAGACTGGGTCTTTCGGTATTCCAACTTATGCTGATGGACATTTTGACCCACTTCAGGACGAAGTAAGATCGAATGCTATTTTAAACCATTTCGATGAAAATTCATACACGTGTGTCAGAAGATCTAGCTATGAGCTAGGTATTTCGTCAAGTTCCATTTGGAGGACTCTTCGGGCTGATGGGCGCCATGCGTACCACATCCAGCGTGTGCAATATTTATTGCCTCAGGACATACGATGCAGGCGCGTGTTTTGTGACTGGATGTTAAACCAAGCAGATAATGATGATCAGTTTACGCAAAAAGTAATGAGAACAGATGAGGCAACATTTACTCGAAGGGGAATTTTAAACCAAAGGAACAACCATATTTGGTTCTACGAGAATCCACGAGCGGTAAGGAAACATAGTTTTCAACATGAATTCCAATGTAATGTAGGGTTGGGTGTGTTGGACAACACTATAGTTGGTCCTTACTCCCTTCCGCATCGGTTAAATGCTGACATGTTTGCCGAGTTCCTTGAAAATGGTTTTCATGATCTGTTAGAAGATGTTCCGCTTAATACTCGAATGAACAGTTGGTTTTAACTAGATGGTTGTCTTGTCCATTTTGTTAGAGGTCCTAGGGAGTGGTTAAACATTAATTATCCCAGGAGATGGATTGGTCGTGGAGGACCTGCAGCGTGGTAAATTTTTTTGTATAGAACTGACCTTTTAAACGTCGACTGGCCCTACGAATATTTACAACAGAATAGTTATAAGAATACATTATTTAGATTTACAAGTCTCCAAATATTTTTGAATGAAACAGTAGTTAATAATATGACAATAATCATGACAATAATATTAATAATACAGGTATTTTCTTGAAAAAGGTATCCCGATTTGTTTAATGCACTAACAATTTCACTAGGTCAGGTATTTTAAGAAACGATTACGGGTTTACGTCTGAGTGCATACGTTTAGACACCTGTATGATCGACTTATCCATGTTTTTCACCCGTAATATCAATATTTGAGTGCGATTATTTTTTCAGTATCAATCTTAACAAGCAGTCATCAAACACTCTGGGGTTCCGCTTATATATATTTATATAGAGCGGTACAATACCCCAATGTTCACAATATTAGGATTTATATAAATAAATATGGCTAACCTCTAGTTCTGTTTGTTTTCTTATTAAACAAAGCATAGTAGGCGCACCAGTACGACAATAACAAACCATAAGATTAATATCCTCATGTGGCATGTATATGGATTTTAAGAACGATACCTTCACACAGTCAAGCTTCTTGTTTATAATTCCCAATAAACATATGTATACCGATGTACCGATCCTCCATCATAATTCGTAATATATGATACTCGAGACCAAATGGAATTGTTTCATGTGTCCACCTACTGAAAAGCCACAAACGGTTGTGCTTACTTTATGATTGTTTTCGAAATAAGATGAAGCAAATTTTATGTTTTTGCTTTTTTTAATGGAAACTAAATTTTAATATTGATAAATTTGATAAATTGAATTTGGGGATTGAGCAAAAACGTTTATTAACACTTTATGACGAAAATAAAGGACGTTCTACTTGACTTATTAAGAAAATATTTTTCCAGAAAAAACATCGAGTTTAAATTTAAATTAATATATTACTCTAATTGGCTTAATAATTTCTGGGCTAGTTGCAACGTCATCCGTTTAGGCTTCTTGACGTTTTGACTCTATTCATCGGCGAAATTCTGTAACTGGAGATTAATTCCTTTGGTTGGTATTTATATTCATTTTATGGACTGGTTCATTGCTTGTAGTAATTCGTTCTGGTTTTTCATTTTTGCGGATGAGTGGTTTCCATATTCCAGGTAGTTCTTGTTGAATAAAAAAAGCAAGGATGCCTACGATTTGAATGTTCCAATCTTGGAATCTCTTAAAAACATTATAATTTTCCCACTATTTAAACTAATTAATCAATGTATTATCTCTAACGTTTTTCCTACAGCTTTCATATTATCCAAGGTTATTCCTGTTTTTAAGAAAGGTGAGAGAGATGATGTATCTAACTACCGACCAATATCTCTTGTTTCCATTCGTGCAAAGGTTTTCGAAACTGCTTTAAAAATGCAAATTGCAGAGTATTTTGAAAACAATAATTTATTCCATTCTAGTCAATAAGCTTTTAGGAACAAAAGGTCAACAACTTTAGCTATTAACTAGTTGACTACGATTATTTTAAACAATTTCGTATCAAACAATCTTGTCAGTGGAAATTTTTACGTTTTGACTAAGGCATTTGACCGTGTGTCCCATAGAATCATCTTAAATAAACTAAAATTTAACAATTTTGATGACAATAGCGTGTACTTTATTGAGTCTTATCTATCGAACAGAACGCAGTATGTTTTTTTATAATTCTTGTTCTTCACACCTAACAAAAATAGTTCATGGAGTTCCCCAAGGCTCAGTATTGGGCCCTATTCTATTTCTTATCTATATCACTGATTTCCCAAATTGTGATATAACTACTGATTTTATTTTATTTGCCTATGATACTACCGCTTTAGAGTCAAATAATAACTTAATTAAACTCACAGAGGATTCAGTGGATACGCTGCCGCTGCTAAAGGACTGGTTTATTGCTAATAGATTGAACTTAAATGCTGGCAAAGCACAATCTTTGCTTTTTACACTTCGCCATATCAATACATGTGATAACTCAAATAGCATTAAATTTCTTGGAGTTCATCTTGATACTAAATTGAGTTGGGAAAACATGTCAGTGAATTATCCGCACGTTTATCTAAGAATATTTTCCTACTGCGTTATTTGAATCGTGTAGTATCTAAGCCTGTACTAATATCTGCATATTATGGTACTTTTCATGCCACCATGACTTCTGCAATTTTGAACTGGGGTCATTCGTCTCACAGTGATATTTTTGGTTTACAACGTAAATGTATTAGAATTATGGCTGGAATAAAATACAGAGATGAAAAGACGGCATTGTAAGAATAAATATTCTTACAATGCCGTCAGTTTACATATTTGAATGTCTCATTTATATAAAAAATAATCAGAATAGATTTGTTCGACAAGACAATTTTCATTTTCATCATACAAGAGAGCGACACAATATTAGGCCAAAATTTCATAGATTAGCGAAATCCAGAGATGGTACAAATTATTTTTGCATTAAATTCTTTAATAGATTTCCATCTGACATTCGATCACTAAATTCAGTCTGTTTGGAGGCCGGAATTAGAAAATATCTTAAGAGAAAAGCGTTTTACAATTTTGATGAGTTCCTTGCTGACCAATTCTTAGATATATAATATATGTTGGTAATATTTACTTTTGTATGCTGTTTACGTTATATTTATATGAATGTGTTTTTTAGCGTTAGTGTAGCATTGCTTATATGTTGTATCTTTCGTGTTTTTTCTTTCTTTGACTTGTGTAAACATTTTAATGTATAGACACCAATAGATGATTTGTTTTGAGTTGAATATTATTAAAAATCTAGCTTGGCCCCTGCGTTTCTAAAGAGGTCAACCCATAGCTGCCTCTTCAGTTTGTTCATAAAACTGACCCCTAAAGGAGAAGGTCCATCTGGTGCACACTTTCTCCAAGTCTATTAAACTCTTGCCTTTCGATTAAGTTCTTACAAAGCATCTCTAATTGGGCATCTCTAAATAACAACTGGGAAAAATCGGCAGTAGCAGAACATAGGGCGGACACAGGACACACAGTGGATCTGAGTGAAGCCAACATGGTGGTGAGAGAAAGAAGATTTTGGCCCCGACTATACAGAGAAGCTTTAGAAATTTACAGAAATCCGAACAATTTCAACAGGAATGGTGGCGTAGATCTGCCAGGTATATGGAAGAGAGTCATCCGTGAAAGCAACCCACTGGAACGTCAACAACGCGTACGAGGTCACCCATCGGAACATCATGGAGCAGTGACCACGTCAAATATAAATAGTGACAGGACTAGTAGATCTCCAGTTTCAGAGTAACTTCTGAAGAAGAGAGCGATATGTCTCTCGAAACGTCAAGTGTTATAAACCGACGACGTGTCAACCAGCCCGGAAATCATTCAACCAATCTAATTGGCACTATTGTGAATAACAACCTGACGTCAAAATTCACTAGGACATCACTTGGATCTGGCTGGATTCCCTCCATCCTGTCAATAAAATCTTTGACTAGAGTTTCGCCTTACCCAATAGAGAAAACCGCACAGCGCCTTGATAAATCCAAGCTTATAAATCCTCGCGATAAAACGGGCAGTATGAATATGTAAATGGTGCTTTTTAGTCCTAGAGTTTATTACGATCTCTCGAGGAAGTTGGTCTTGAATACCCTTGGGCCGACATTTCAACGCCGTCCTCGTAGGCCTCGTTAGTGGCTTTCGGATTTGAAATTGGTGAGATTTTTTTTGTCATCGGGATCTTCTATCTAAGTCGTCATGGAAGCTTTGGCACTTCTTTCGTGGTTTGTTACCTCAGATGGCGTTGAGCGACTCTAGAGTGGCTAAAGCGAGGTGCCTTGAAAATTCGAAAGTATAGCGAAAATGTATATTTTCTTCTCGAGTTCTCTACTGTGTTGGGGTGGTCTTTGGTGGCTCGAGAGAGGCTTCTGGTGGTGGTAAAGAAGCGATTCATATGAAAGGTAGGCGATTTTCGTTTTTAGATATTTTCCCCTGGAAAATTTTTGAAATATAAATAGGTAACAAAAATAATTTCGGTGACTGCATGGAAGATAATCTCTGATATACCTATACCTATATACCTAGGTGCTAAGTAGATAATATCAAAATCAAAATTTACTTATTTACCTGTATGAAATATAGTCTGAGTAGAATTTTATACAGACACTTAATGCTATGTAGTGTACCAAACGAATTTAGAAAAGCTTAGATGACCTGAACATTTCTCTGATTGTTGACATAGAAGCATATAAACTGTCTCTGTAATATTAAAGAAGTAAATTTCAATTCATAAACATATTTACTTGTAGTAGTTTCGTATTTTGTCCAGTTTTTCGCTGAGAGATTTATAATTTGATAAAAATAACTCTTAAGTGACAATGGGTTTTGTTTGTTTAGTCCATACATAGGAACATGCTGTAGATCTTGACATTTTTACTAGTTTTTGACAAAATAGGCGGCCGTTTTTTAATGGAAAATTATAAACAATAGATGTAATAAGTGTAAGTTAATATTTACATTATGTTAGGTGTATGTGATTTTTAAATATGTTTAACCAAACAGATGATTTGATGTTCACCAATATCTCATAATTTGATATTTTTATTAATTGTGATCAAAATATATATACATAAAAAAATATATTCGAATATAATATATAAATAAGAAGAATCATTTTAACAAGAACTCTTAAGATCAAACATTTTATTGTCATAAATGTACTGTTCCAAAATTTATATCCAAACATAGTAATAAATTTTCCGCTTTTCCAAATTAGTGACAACAAATTATTTTCTTAGTTGATTGTTATTACGATATTGGTCGTAAGTTTTGCATTATAAATATTGCAGAAATGTATTTTGAACCGTTTTAATATTAAGTTTGCGACAGATTTCGACTGGGCACCAGATGTTTGACGCGTATTCTAATTTTGGCCTAACGTATGCAAAATACAATATTTTGATTGCTTTAATGTCGCGAAACTGTTTAGATTGTCTTATAATGAAACTCAAGGCGCGAACAGACTGACATTTCGCATTTTCTACATGTGCAGTAAAATTAAATTTATTATACATGATTATGATCAATTTTGCAATTAAACCAGGTTTTATTATTTACTTGACATGACAAAATATTCAGATTAATTAAAAAAAACAACATTTTTTTTCGTACACTTACGTATCTTTAGTTACTGGCAAATAAAATTTCACGTCATCAGCAAACGTAAACATCTTGAATGTTTTATGACATCTGGAAGGCTGTATGCACAAATTATAAACAGCAGAGGTCGAAGGTTAGAATCTTGTAGCATTCCTGATAAAGTCTTAATATCCTTGAAATATTGATCAGTTAAATTGAGTGAGAAAGTGTCCCTGACTCAAATATGAGTTTACGGTTTATCAGATTTATATTTGATCTGATCTTATTATGGTGGTCATAAACTCAAGCCCAAGAACCCCATAGCCATACAACCCTGTGAGATTGCGAATTTAGATACCTTCGTTGTTCACTACATTCCCAGTTTCACAGGGTGAAGGGGCTATCAGTTCCTTGAGTTTGAGGTTATGGTGATTTCTCGAAAGGGTTACGGGTCACGGCAGACCAAGCGGACGCCTACAACTGCTTGGAGGAAAGCCGATATAATTCAATGGTTATCCGGAAAAAACATTTCTTTTGAAATAAATATGGTGAAAAAGGAACTTTTGACACTTGTCAATCTTAATAAAGATCAGAAAAAATATGTTATCCATGAAATGGCAACAAATCGCCAAATAAAGGTACTACGATTACCACCTTATCACTGTGAACTTAACCCAATCGAATTAGTCTGGGCGCGCAGGTAAAAGGAGATGTAGCGCGAAATAATACGACGTTTAAATTAAGTGACGTGAAAATTTTGTTAAAAAATTCCTTGGAACGAGTAACTGCAGATAACTGGCAAAGATGTATACATCATGTACAAAAAGAAGAGGAGAAAATGTGGGAACTCGATAATTTAATTGACGTTACTGTGGAACCTATCGTTATCAATCTAGGAGACGAAGATAATTCATCAGAATATTCAGAGGATGAATTTTAATATACCTACTTTTTTATTTTCTTTATTGTACATTTATACAACACAACACAATTTATTACAACACAACTACATTTACTCACCATAATTTGAATTTTCAAAATACATATATTTTTGTGTGGAATAAAAGTCTATTCATTAAATTTAAATAAATATTTTGATAATAATATTGAATGATTTTATTTGATTTACTAAAAACCCTCTTAACCCGGTTATGATGCTTAAAGTAGCCTCATGTTTTGAAATGTTGTTTTATATTATTTACTTTTAAGAGAAATGGACCCAGAAATTGAAGCGGCATAGACAAAGACGGATTGTCGGGGATTAAATTTTAGCTACCTGCTACAATTTAGTACAGTCCAATCGCACAAAGTTTTGTTAAAAGTAGAGCTCATCTATACGGAAAATACATAATATAAAAATATCGAATATAAGCACCAGTACTACATTTATTTACGATTTGCATACATAATGAGCTTTTATTACTCTCTTTCATTTCTAAACAGACTATAGATAAAAATTTGCATGAATCTTAAATTATTTTTTTTCTCAAACAAAGACTTTCTCTATAAACATAAAAAAAACAAAATTTGAATTAAATTATAACTATGAAGAAGAAAAATAGGTTACAAAGAAGAAGAAGCGAAGCAGAATAAGTAAATACAGGTAAGAAAATTACCATCTCACAAGAATTTATAACAATACATATAAATCAACGATTTACAAAAAAAAAACATGTAGGATCAAAACAGGAGTTATATTCAGTGACCGAAAATATGTAGGAACACCACTTCACAGCGCAGATAACTCTAATCAAATTAAAAAAAAAAATATTGAAATTGAAAATATTTCGTGCCATAGATGCTAAACAAATTTTGAGTTGCCATTTCATTAGTTGATAAACAATAAAAAAATTCTACTCCTATCGATTTATGAACATTTTGACGAATTTCTTGTGACATTGACGTTAATTTTAACGACGCATGAAATTTGCTCGTATAATTCCCAGATTGCTTTCAGACGTCGAAGACACCGACCCGATTGCCCGGGACGCTTTCAGACAATGGTTAACGAGAAACCAGCGACGTATTAAATGTGCATCGCATTTCTGTCACTAAATGCCCATCAGTCTCCTGGGAGATGGATGGACATGTTTCTAAACTTATTTAAAGCTAACTGACAGGTTCGATCTCGGGCGATTAGTCGGTGGAGTGGTTATTTTTAACAGCACTGAATTATTGCGCACGTGGTAAGAAGAGGCACTTTCTGGCCTATAATTTCCCACCCGAGCAACATAAACAAGTGAACGCAGCGAGAACTGTTTAGCTTAGGACCATATCTTTAATTTATACGCCAATAATTGAGGTGGTTTAGGCTGCGGAATTTACATTAGACCCATCAGAGCCTTCAACATGTTTACAGAAGATGTTCTCTAAGTGTGTTATACTTAGCATTTGTCGATGTATATATTTGTCTTTAGGAATTTTTTCTTTTAATTTAATATAATGCACAACTATCACAGCGTTGCAGTTGTAATTTATTTGGGCGATATACGACATATTCTACAATAACTTCGAAAATTGAAAACCTTGGTCGTTATACAGGGTGTTGAAATTTTCCAACAACAAAATTGTACAGGTGAATGGTGATTCTCTGATCAAAAATAAGAAAAAAGTTCAAGTTTACCGAGGTCCGCGAACACTTTGATTTTAAGATACAGGTTGATAAAGTTTTACTATGAATTTTTTTAGTTATTTCATTTGTTTCATACCGTTTCCTGGTAGATAAATTGCTCCTATTCGCAGTCAGTACAGCGGAAACCATATTATTATAATTTTACTTAAACCTAAACAACGAATCTCATAGAAAATCCAACACATCCTTTATGTTACATTCTAATGATTTGATATTCAAAAAGAAAAGATACAATAAACATCACAAGATTAAAAATTTGAATGATAAAACAAAGAAGCAATTTTCATTAAAAAAAATCGGGTCTTGACAGAACACCCTTTAAATTATTTTGAACAATAAGTTGCTCATTCTGTCGGTTTTAAAAAAAGCATCTAATGTGGTACCTAGTTTCAATGGATTAAGTGGAAAATAAATGATTAAAAGGGTAAGGTAAGGGAATTACCTACCTGTATAATTTTGTAAGTGTACTGCAACACTCTATATAGGGTGGCGACAAAAATAGGTTTAAAGCAAAAACTTTGGTACGAAAAATGTGACAAAGATTAATTTTGGTGATACCGGCTTATACAATTATTTTTTTTTTAATTACATTACCGTTAACTTACAATCGACCACCACAATGAATCTAAAGTAAGTTTATAACTAACTATTGCTTTCACAAAAGTTTAGAGGATTTTAAAAATAATGTATTAATGAAAATGTCGAAAAAATCATTGACGCAATTTTTTTTTCGCATTTTGACAGCGAAAATAGAGCTTTAGTCTACAAATAATTCAAACTTTTCAAGAACGTCTTTTTTAAATAGTATTTTCTTTCTAAATCATATTTCTAAAAAATAATCGTTGATGTAGAAGTTTTGAAATTTTTCAAGGTTAAGACCCCTGCTATACAGGGTGTATCACGAAGAGGGCCCAGTAGGATTATTTAAAAAAGTAGTCAGAATTGAAATCTGAAAATTGGAATACAGGGGTTTATCAAAAAGATCTATTCAATGAAAATAGTGTCAACTTCCTCGCACTTCCGGTTCTACGGCAAATTCTAGACTATTTTCAAATAAGGTACTATAGTCCAAAATGTGATAGTTTTCAAGTTATTATTAATTTTAGGAAAAAATTAAGGAATGTATTTTTGAAAATAGAATAACTCCGACATTTTGCTTTATTTTTTAATGAAATTTGACATAGATAATTTAATAGCCATGAAATTCAACCAGTTTATGTGAAATTTGCAAAAATTCATACAGACTGCTTAAAAACGTGTGGCCAATATTGTGACGTAGAAGTTGGATTTACTCAAAAATTTCAAATGGTACACCCTGTATATTATTACATTAATGGGTGCAGAATTAAATTTACTTTAAAATAATACTATAGTTCCCTATACCCAAAGTTAACAGTTCTTGTGTAAATTTGAAATTGTTGATTTCAACACAGAAAAATCTACGAGTATAGTGGGTTTATTTAAAGCATCGCTCTTTTTAATTTAATATACTGAATTATTCTTTTTAATGAAGGTATAACGATAAAAACGTTACAGTTCATTAATCAGACACCATTTATTATTCAATTCTTTAGTGCATCTAACCCACCGTACATTTGTCTGTGTTGAATTCAATAATTTCCAATTTACACAAGAACTGTTTGGGTATAGGGAACTATAGTATCATTTAAAAGTAAATTTAATTGTGCATCCACTAATGTAATAATATACAGGGTGTATCATTTGAAATATTTGACTAAATTCAACTTTAACGTCACACGTTATATTGGTCACACGTTCTTAAACACTTTGTATGAATTTTTGCAAATTTAACATAAACTGGTTGAATTTCATTGCTTTTAAATTATCCATGCCAAACTTCATTAATAAATAATGCTAAATGTCGAAGTTATTCCGTTTTCAAAAATCACTTGCATCCCTCAATTTTTTTCGAAAATTGATAATAACTTGAAAACTGTCACATTGTGGCCTATAGTACCTTATATGAAATTAATCTACATTTTACCGTAGAATTAAAAAATGCTAAATATACACGCTACGGCGTCGTGCGTAGCTTTTCCATTCGTGCGTAAAATGTTTTTTACAACATTTATTACGTAATATACTATTACTGTTTTCTCGTGGAAATGAACGGAAAAAAGTTACAAGCGAAAAACGTGAATTTACGTAAAAATTACACAATTAAACAGCCTGTAAACAATCTTCCCCCCATTTTTATGACTGTGGAAACTAATATGTTATTCTACATAATATTTAGCATCTATAGTGATAAATTCAGCTTGCCGAAACAAAAAGTCGCGTCCAACTCCTAGTCTATATAATGGCTTCTTCGCCGAGCACATGTATATTGTTTTTTTGTAATAGGTTTAAAAACGGTATATCGTAACTATATGGATAGATACATGTTTTAATAAAGTTTAAATATATAATTCATTATTTTGTATTTAAGGGGGGCGTTTTTATGCGCAATTTTCAATGAATTTTTTGTCCAATTGTTTAAAAAATCTAAGCAAGTTAGAAACGATATCTCTTCACTGTACTACTCATGCAAGTGTTCTTCAGGGTGTGAGATAACTGACAACACATTTTAAGTAAGAAAAAAAAAACATATTTTTTTATCTTACGTTTCCTGAACTTTCCACGACTGTTGAACATACAGATAAAAGCGTACGGTATTATAAACATACCCACACCCAGCAGAATGCTTTTAGGATACTATTTATACATGAATTAATAAGAATTATTGAGTAGTTTTATAAATCAATTGGACAAAACAGGAAAGGTACGTGTTCTGATATTTTATATTATCCGTCATCTTTTCATGCCGAGCAATTGAAGAAATCCTTCGTATTTCAACTTTTCTATAGTTTAGACACTATCGAAAAGAGGGCGATAGTCACAGTTGTCGTTCTAAGGTATTTTTTGCTGAACCAGAGCCGGACTAACTTCAATATGTTTGAGTTGTATTTGCGCTGATTTTAGATAATATAAAAGAATGTGATGGCAGTGCTTGTTTGAATGGGAATATTAAGCTTTGCATGTAAAATAATCATAATAATAAAACTGTTATTCCGAGTTCTTACAAATACTGTTAAATACTAGTAAGTTAAAAAATTTTAATTCTGACAATTAATAATTAGTCTAATAGTAAAAGAGCTATAAACACAAATAAATTATAGTACTTAATACACATATTTTGATAATAGTCCAGATAATATAATCGATAATATAATTACTAGAGAAGAAAGAATTAGGCAAATGCCATTCGGTATCAGTCAGACTGTCTAAACTAAAATGGAGCGTGATAAGATAATTAAAATTTACTACACAGTGGCAGTTTTTTTTAGAAGCGGGGGAGTCAGTGTCTCCCTAAGATTTCTTTAAGATATTTTTCACAAATTGATTATTGTATGTTTTACTAGTTATTAGATCCAGTATAATTTTAGAAACCATAATTCTGAATACAGAATTTTGTATGTAATAATTACTGTTGTTTGTTGAAGAGTGACTTCAAGTTATTATTACATTTTTCTTGAGAAGCAAGCCAAATGAGTTCCCCTAAAAATATTTTTTACAATTTAATTTTTCTGTTCGTGTTTTATTAGTTTTTAAACGAATTGTTTATAATTAGCCTCTGTTTAAAAAGTGATTGATTTATGTAGATACTTTACAATTTACAACACATTTTAAAGCAAATGATTCGTTCTCGCATCGTCACGATGAAATAGGTACGGTCACATATTACTAACAATATGTGGTACGGTGGAATACGGAAAGTGCAGGTGTATAGTACAATTCGCCGGCATGCCTCTGATAAAGTGTTTTTAGATGTGTTTAAATAAAGGGCATGTTTTTATGACAGAATAGGTACCTACTTATTATTAATGTAGGTCAAGGAGGAACTGGAGGCAAATACGCTGTGAACAAATGAAATGATGACTTACTAATTAACAATATTTTGTAAATTTGATTATACCAGTTAGATTTTTTTTACAGTTATTTTTGGTTTTACTATAACTGCTTAATTATATGCCTAATTAATAACGATTGTATAGCATCAGTATTTCGTACTTTTTTGGCGGCAGATTAACAAGCGTGCGTTGTATACTAATTTGCTTAACATTATATTTAACATTTTTGATAAAATATTAAATCAAATGTAGTTTTCTTATATACAGGGTGTCTCAAAATTAGTGTCCAATAATTTACCACTTGATTATATTGCGAAAAATAAGAATATTTTTTCAAATAAACATGTGTAGAGAGATGTTTCCTAAGGGAGCTACACCCCCTAAATAGGGCCTCAAAAAAAAATTTTTTTTTAATATTTTCGAAATGGGTTGAAGGAAAGTTATGAATGTTGATACCATGAATGCTCTTAAAAGTCGAAATAGATTATCATAAAATTTTTCAAAAATTTTAATCATCTCAATTGGGGGGGGGTCGTCGGCTAAAATTTGCCACTATTCTTTTGTTTGCCCAAATTTTCAAATTCAGATCAAAACAACATCACCATTTTTTCATAGAAAACTCAGATCAATCAAATTTTATAGCAACAAATGCATGCAAAAATTTGAACCGATTCTCCCCCTCCTCTTGCTCGGGACGGCCCATAACAAAGTTTTCAAAGCACTTTTCACGTTGTTTATTACAATGTATATTGATATGATGACATATGAAAATTCATAATGGTACATGTGCCCATTTTAGCCACTCAAAACAAATTTTTTGAATTTTATTAAGGTAACGTAATAAATTGCTTAAATTCGTTTTTCTTGGAAATGGAGCATTTTATCCAAAGAACTAAAGAGTACCTCTTTTATAAAGGATATGAATATCTATCATATGTTGGCATGAAAACTTGAACTTGAAAATTTCGACAAGTAAAAAAATAGAGGCAAATTTTAGCCGACGATTAAAATTTTATGATGATCTTTTAATGAGCGTCAATTATGTCAAAATTTATAATTTTCCTTGAACCCGTTTCGAAAATATTTAAAAAAATTAATTTTTTGAGGCCCCCATTTAGGGAGCGTAGATCCCTTAGGAAGCATCTCTCGACCCATGTTTATTTGAAAACATACTCTTATTTTTGGCTATATAGGTAATCAAGTGATAAATTATTGGACACTAATTATGAGATACTCTGTATATAAGGAAGCTCTACATTTGATTTAATATTTTATCAAAAATGTAAATTAAAATGTTAAGCAATACAACGCATGCTCGTTAATCTTCCGCCACGTTTTTTTTGAATACCACGAAAATAAAAAACTTTATTAGGCCGACATGCAGGTTTGCTAAAATAAACAATGTTTAGAAAAAAATACACATGCTTACGCTGGAAGTATGGCTCTCGTAATAGTATAAGTAAAATTTTCATATTTTTTATTTCAAAGTGTATAATGGTTAGTTTTCTTATTACTGAATGTTAAGTTTCAATAAAATATATGTTTGCTTATATTTATTTTCTTACAAATCTATGTACAGAGCCACTAAACATGCGTGCAATGTAGGAATAATATATCATTCTCCGTCCCTTGTGCGTTTGCTAGCCTGAACCCATCTCGCTTGCTCTCACAGACCGCTACGATGTTCACGACGGAGACGGAGCCCTTTTATTGGCTGTAATTAAGAAACGCTCCGACTTTTTTGTCTGTAATTTCACTTTTGTGGTCAAATTGTATTCCTAAAGCCAAATTTCATAGTCTGCAGGTGGTACAAATCAAGGAGTTTTTGAAAAAAAAAACAAGTTTGAGTAGCCGCCTCCGGCCAAACGTAGCGATATTTGTTCACTTTAAACCTATTTCAACATTAATGTGCTTATCTTTTGGTACAAATGATGGGAAAAAATCACGCCAGCTCTTAGGCTACAAGTATTTAGTCCAAGCATTATAGAGAAATGCTTACAGAAATTATTACCTGGACAAAAAAAAATGACCGTATAGAAAATTAAATTTTAAATCGAGTTTCTTGTTCTTTAAACTCGATCCAAAATGGCGAACATGGTTAAAAAAATCGCAAAGTTGCAAAAATGGTTTTTCTAAAATAACTAAAAAAATATAGCACCGATCGAAAAATTTTAAAAGAGAAAGTTGTAGGTTTTAAAAAGACCTATCGACTGATTTTTTGTAAGTACCGATTGCTTTGTTACTTTTCGAGATATATCGAAAAAACCGTTAAAAATCTTCTCTTTTCTCTTCTTCTATAACTCGTTTACATTTAGGTTCCCTTACTTGCTATTTACTGCAAGCATAGCCCGCGGCAAGCCAAAAAATACATTTTTGAAAAATTTTAAAATAATAATAAGAGTAAAGAAGAATAATAAAAGTAAAAAAAAATGTAAGTAAAATAAAAAGTAAACATTTACGGGACTAGTTTGCTTCTAATGCGAAAATGACTGTAATATTCGTGTTTAGCTACCCCAGATTAAGTACAAAAGAATTTTTGTACGTGATCCAGAAGCCGAGATATCAAAAATTTTGAAAGCGCGAGACTTTAGACTGCACGTCATCAGTTTTCAGAGCGAGCGCGCGCCGCTTCCCCCTACTTCTCCGGCCGGTCCAGCTGACGCACTCAGCGCTTGCACGCTTCACTTTATTACTCAATTCTTAATTACTAATAGGTACTAAAAATCAAGTAAACATATCCTATTTTTTTTATTTTGAAAATATAAATATTGAATATTAACCTCCATCAAGCGCATCGCTGTAAAAAATGTTAATTGCGTCTTCAAATTTTTTTTTAAATAAAAAAATTATCTCGGCTCCAGAAGGTCGTAGAAAAACATTTTTTTTTTAAATTCGTGAAAAAATGTCAGCAGTTTCCTCCTTTAAAAATAATTTTCATAAAATAAAAATTGAAATAGTTATTTGAAAAAAACACCCAAAAAAGTGAAAATTTTTCATATTTTGATCCTTAAAATTAATAAAATCGTCAACATTCGTCAAAATCAGTCGATAGATCTGTTTAAAACCTACAACTTTCTCATTTAAAATTTTTCGATCGGTGCTATATTTTTTTACTTATTTTAGAAAAACCGTTTTTTGCAACTTTGCGATTTTTTTAACCATGTTCGCCATTTTGGATCGAGTTTAAAGAACAAGAAACTCGATTTAAAATTTAATTTTCTATACGGTCATATTTTTTTTGTCCAGGTAATAATTTCTGCTAATTTAACATTAATCCGTGACAGAATGCTTGGACTAATTTGCAACAAAAAAAAACTGGTCTGCCGGCCGGTAAACACGAACACGTGCTCTTTGTATTGGTACAATTTTGAAATAAATATGGAATGAGTAATGAACTACAATTAATAAATTATGAAAATATTTACCAGAGGATCTGATAAACTATTTTGTTTTTTTATTTCTATTTTTCTCCTATTTTATGTTTCTCAATAGGTTCAGGGTGTTTAATACTACATTAATTATAATTCATAACATATTTTATCTATATATTTTTAAGAAAAATAATGAAATTTTTCTGTACATTTTAATTGTCTGGAATACAGTTGCATTGTTATTTAAAATCATTAAAACTGTCTTTACCACAATGTTTCCATACTTCCAACATAATGATAATAATCACAAATATTTCACAAATATGTCTGTTAAATGAAATTAAAATATATAGAACATTAAGGGTATAAAATGAGCATCATTTTGCATTCGACATGCCCAGTAATAAAGAATCTGGGGAATTTGAAGTTTTTGTCAAAAAAGTTGTTTGGTATATCTAGTGTTTACGAAGATAGTTGAAACCGTATAAAAACTAAAAGTCGGCATCTCTTTCCGGGCACAATAAAGAGATGCCGACTTTTAGTTTTTATACGGTTTCAACTATCTTCGTAAACACTATAATAAATGTTTAAATTTTTGATAGTATCAAGTATAGTATTCCTCTGTTTCCACATCCAATATTTTATTAAAACACTGTAGGTCATTATATTATTTTTCTGTGCAAATATTAAAATTATCTGACAATTCTTGTTCATTGCACATATTTTCCCTAATGCGGCTCTGGACGATAATAGGCTTACCAATGTCCTGAGAATATATAGTTACCGATTAAAGAAATCTTTACGTCGATTGCTATGTGGTATTACGAAGTTGTTCTAGTTTGGCATTACGCTAGTAGAGACCGCCACTTCCTGGATGGATTTTCTACTATCTATCAGGTGCTATCGCTGTCTTACCAAAAGTGCGATTTCTTGTCTATAAAACGGCGCCCTTAACAATCACAGAACACGTATTTGATACAAATTAAAACAAAGAATAAAACAATCAAAACAATTACAAATGCACCCATATATCAGGTGAACTAAACAAGAAATTTTTCTTTTGTAAAAAGTTAATATACATATAAGTTAATAAACAGGAATTAAATAATAAAATAACATACTTCCTAATTCAATGGGTGAGGAATAAAATATGATTACGTTGTGCTGCCCACGGATGTTTTCAATTAAAAATTATTTATTATTTTTTTGCAGAAACTCCTTTTTGTGGAACCCCTTGGTTAGTTTTTCATCAAGTTTTATATATTCGTAGGTAGCTACTATAATATTGAACTGTACCAATTTGTAAGTTTATTTATGTCTTCAATGGTTTTTCAGTAATTGATCAAAAGCTGTTCAATTTTTTCCATCGTAGGGTTCAAGGACTCATTTTAGAAAAAAATCGTTACTCTTGTTTGTTTTGATGAAATAAATTAGTACTGAAAGTTTTCCGCAATGCCGTGTTACACCGTGTAGTTACGTGTATCTCGCTAGAGCAATAGCTTGGATAATTTAGAATATCGCAGTAAACATTGAAAAACATAGATAAATGAGGAGTAATTAAAAATAAAATTATAAAATAATTATCTGGGATTTTCGATGTAGCGTGGAATTAATCCTATTTGCTGTATAACAAGCTGACAGGTGGGGGCGAAATGTTTATCAATGAAAGCTCGTTACTATACTATACTACGAAAATATTTACTTAGGCATTTAAAGTTTAACGTCGAAGTGTCAAATAGTTAAAACTGTCAGCACAATATTTGCCGAATACACCCAGGGATGGATTCTCTTATCTCCTGACCAGGGTTTGTTTGTTTCCTAGTTTACTGGAGCAAATAAAACGGTCATTGTTATTACCCTCGGCCTGGGTGGGCCTAACCACTTAGCAAAATACTTGGCATATTTCTGAAGATTTGCTCTATTCAAACATTTTTATTTACACAATGGTTTTAGTACATTTGTTGCCCGACAAAAACATATTGGATCACCGACTACCTGACCGCACATGTGTATCTTGTGAGTAACTAATTTATTTTAATGATTTCGTTGAAAATCAAAGTATTAAGTATTCCAAAAATATTTTTTGAAATGGCTTTGTTCAAGGGAGAAATAATTATTTAAATATGTTTTGGTACAATGTATATACAGGGGAGACAAAATGCATCTCCACTAGTTAATCACGAAGTGCAAACTGTTGAGAAAAATATAGGGCATCTGCTAAAGAATGGGCCAAAGATCACTACTGGATACATTTTTTTAGTATCTATAATTTCAAACTTATTAACTTGTATTGACTTGTATTAATTTGTATTATTCAATTGATTTGTGAGTAGCTCATTTAATATATATCTTCTAATTTCATTTTTATTGGCATTCTATGGATATTTAACATATTTGACACACAGCGGAATATGTTGCTACATCTGGTGTGCCACAGGGTTCCCGTCTCGGACTCCTATTTTTCATTTTTATAAATGACATAGTTAACTTTATTCACAGTAAGTACCTTCTGTATTTGTCTTTCAAACTAGATAGTATACGGTGTGTATCAGTCAAATGGAATAAATTCAACAATAAATAAATGCACAAAATAACAATTCTACAGATGATTAGTTATGGAGATAACACACGGACACAACTGGAAGTTGCTCGCTTATTTCATGAAAGATTTCCAAATTTGCCGCTTATATCCCAAGGGACAATTATTATTAGTAAAATAGAAAAGCAATTTCGCGAGCTTGGACATGCAAGGCAGATAAAAAAAAAGCAGTTGCCAATGCAATAAATGATGATACCAAATTCGATATTATGCTTGAGTTTGAGGAAAATCCACATACTTTTAGTCGAAAAGCAGCCCCAATGTTCGATGTTAGCCATTCATCGATTAATCGAATATTAAAGCAAAATAAAATGCATCCCTATAAAATGAAACCAACTCAGGAGCTGATGGAAGACGATTTTGATAGGAGAACCTATTTCTGTGAACAAATGATGGCAATGTTAGAAAACAATTAGAACGTGTTTTGTTTTCTGATGAGTGCACCTTTACACTTCACGGTCATGCTAATCGTCAAAAGTGCCGCTATTGGTTAGGGGAAAATCTTCTCTGGATTTCAGAAGAACATACGCAATAACCTGAAAAGGTTAATGTTTGAGCAGGAATTGTTGGAGATCATATCATAGGTCCCTTTTTCATTGATGGCAATTTGAATGGCGATAATTATTTAGCACTGCTCCAAAATAATGTCGTGCCAACTTTGACAAACTTATATCCTGATCCAGCAAACCCACAAGTTCCAGCGAATATGATATGGTTTCAGCAAGATGGAGCAGCGCCCCATTACCACCAAATCAATGTGTGGCAGTACCTCAACCGAATATTTCCAAATCGGTGGATAGGAAGGCGAGGATCGACGGAATGGCCAGCACGATCCCCTGATCTGACACCATTAGACTTCTTCTTATGGGGATATGTCAAAAGTATTGTATACAAAACTAAACCCCTCGACTTTGCCGACTTAAGAAGACGAATAACGCTTGCGATTAGATCTGTCACGCTTGAGATGTTGAGTAACGTTAGAAGAAATTTCTATTTAAATTTAGGATGTTGCGAAGACGTTCGCGGCGATCATTTTGGACATCTCCTACATTGACATTAATGTTTTTTTTTTGCTTTTTTTACATTATGAATAAATAAACAGTATTACCTATTAGTGTTTGAGTGTGTTGTAGCGAATTTCTGTGATCAAATTTTTCTTTTTTAATGTTAATTTTTCCAATAAATCTGAAAACACTTAATACTTCTGAAACAGTTGAAGATAACAAAAATTGAAGAATATACGGGGTGTTGCATTTAAAATAAGAAAGTTGTTATTGACCACTGTTACATGACACCCCCTGTATAAAAAGTTTTTGTTCAAAAAATGCGCAACTAAAAATACCAATCGACGTGTCCAAGCGTTTTTTTGAACACTCCCCCATTTATCTATTATTGAATTTATTCCATTTGGCTGATACACACTGTATATCCTGAAATTGATGATGATGATGAGCATTGCTAAGAAGTCACAATGTACAGTTTTTTAAGTAGATTACTATGCATTCGCAAATCATGCTCTATAAGTTAACTACATACTAAGAACAAGTTCAGTTTCAGTATGTTCAATTTCAATTTCTCGATTTTGCAATGATTTAGCAGGATATGGACACATAAAAAATATTTTTGTACCTAAACTGCTTATTTAATGAAAATTGAACAAGAGAAAAAAGTCCCAAATAGTATCAGCTACCATTGAAAAATATGTCTTTTGCTTGAACGAAAAAAAGTTATATACGAATATTGTTACGATACATCAATTTTATAATAATTCTGGATTTTAAAAACCACTTTTTTAACAAAAAATGTCAATTGAAAACAAAAGGCCTTATCCAAATCAAGTAGCACATATTAGAGTTACTTAAAACAATTGAAAATTTGTCAGGAACTCTAGCAATCAAGCGAAGCGATTTCGTAAGTGAATCGGCCTACTTTGAGTCCAGGAATCTGTTCTCTTCCGTTGTACACATATTTTAGAAACATCCCGTTTCCCATTTTCCAAATGTGCAGCCTTGGGTATTATACGAAGAATTGAATAATAACATAATATAATAATAAGTTCTATTATCTCATAACAACTGTTAATACCTGAACCTGCCAACACGCTATAAATACATCATCTTCAAAACTGCCCAGAATACTTTTGGCAAATAACAACCGTGTAATAGTTTACATAACTCCGTGAATGCCCCTGTAGAACATTTAACCGGCGAGTATAATGGCCGTAATAGGTGGAAAGTTATGTAATTGAATGGAGTATTCGCAACAGTACATCTTATTCAAGTCCCATTTCACAGGCGTCAACTTCATAAAGGCTGCGGCTGCAAGGGACATGATAAGCCCTCTATACACCCCAATGTGCCTCGGGGTAGTTCTATTAACCACCGTAATCCCTAACAGATTGTGGGGACCACCGATGAGGATTGATGTGTATCGTTCTTTATTAAATAAAGAGTTTCTTAAAACAGAAATTTAGAATTTAAATGGTGGTATGAATTTTTGAACAATATATTCAGATATTGTAAAAGACTTTAAAGACCGTTTTAAATGAAAAAGTGTGTGGATAGGGGAGGGGAGACACGCACCAATAATGTATAAAATTGAAAATAAGATTTAGAAAAAGTTCGGTTATTTTCTGAACAGACCTTATATGTTTAAGAAATTATGTACAAATTCTCTACAAAATTATTAAAAAAATAACTAACTATTGTTTTCAGTGTATTTAATAGTCACAATTGTCGAGTTGAATACTTCTACTGTTTTTACAACCTTCATAAAACGGAAACATCTTTAAATAATTAAAGATCGATAAAGAAAAAAAATTTACATGGTCAGTAAGACTTGTATTTGCGCTACTAGTTCGTAATCTACTTTGGGAAAAAGATCTAAGCATAACGTAGGTGTTTGAAATAACTCATATCCGTAAGTCAGTGAAATGTGTTTAAATTTTTATCTCTAGTGTACTTAAAATGTTAACAAGTTGCCATATAGAGACATATGGAAATAAGTGTTGAATTTTGTCAGTCTGGACAAGTTCTGCGACCACTACATTATGCAAAAGGCTTTGAACAAGTCAGAAGTGAAAAGTACTTATTTGTATTACAATTAGTTTAAAAACTCTTTGCGCTATGTTGTCATTTTCAGTTATTAAATAAAGTAACAGGTGACAAATACTATACCATAAATACACAATTAACACAAAAAAATCTGTTGGATAGATTTTAGCTTAAACAAGCTTTTTGTTTTATTTGATTTAAATTGAGTTGAATATAAAAAATGATAACTGTTCAAGACGTTAAGGCTTTACAGAAAAGACATCGCACTTTTAGTAAGACAATGATAGAATAAGTTTAATTAAATCAGTTAAATTGATATGCTTAACTTGTTGGATAGTGGTAGTAACTTGCTAATCTTCTTTTGATTGATGCGATAGGAAGCATATTCCGGTAAAACCATTATTTACAATAGTATATTCAATTTTGCAAGTATTTGCAAACTTGGAGATAATTTTTAAAAGGTAGGTAAAATGTATGCTAAGCGTTTTCAATAATCAGAATCGTTGAAACCCCAAAACATACTAAAAGTTAATAATAATCAAAATTGTTAAAACTTATTGACAACCTCTGAAATCATCCCCGACGTACATATTACATAAAAAGGGTCAATAGTTGTTGCCGAAAATGGTGTAGTAAATAAACAACATTTTAGATTTCATTACGGAAACGTGAAAAGACATAATATAATCCTACTAAAAATGCCCATCAACAGAGTAATAATGAATTATTGGGCATGGTGATAATGTATGAAGCTACATGTACAGCAATTCCCAAATTAATATGCTCCAATACTTGTAAACAGAAGCAGAGAGGTGCGGTGGAGTTGTGATTCCAAAAAAACATTTCATTGTAGAAAATCAATAAGACTTGCCTGTTTTTATATCCTATAAAATTTTTGTGTAATTAGTAAATTTTATAAAAAATATGGTTGACTATCCAGAAAACATTAAATTTACGAAAAACCTATGATTACTAAAAATATTTTTAAACGTCTATTTCACATTTTTGCAGTCTCTAAAACTGGTTTACCATTTTACTTTTGAGTGTGCCTAGCGTTACTATTTTATGACGATCTATCATTCTAGTGGGTTAAAACTTTCTAAGGTTGATTATAAATAGATTAATCATGTTTATGTCCTAATTGCAGATTTTCACATCCGACCTAATTTAAAATGTCTCAAGTTTGCTAGTGCATTTGTCAAAGATATCCTATTGACAACGTAAAATACTTTGTCATAGAAATACAATACGATTAAGTCCATTTTAATAATGGGATTGCAGCAGCAGATAGTGATTCTCAATAAATTTAATTAATTTTATGTTTTTTAATAGGATACAAGTATCTATTAAGGCATATAGGTATTTCTAATTCAGAATCCTACAGCAAATCTTATTTAACATGAACATCTTATGATATCATTTTTAAGAAACATAACATTATAGATGATAAAGCAGTATGGAATTTTAACTGCTTTGTTTATAGTTTTTGGCGGATGCGCTGAGAGTTTGAAGTTTACCTCACAAAAAAAGTTCTGTACCAAGATATGAATAGGTACATAGATTTTGTGTATTTCTCGATGCCGAATCCGAATTCATAGCACATAAAATCGATTTACCAGGTAATTTTTTTTAGTAAAACGCTAAAATATCCCTTAAATTAGGGTGATATAGTGATGATAAGTTAAAGATTTATAATGAGGAGCAACAATTTATAAATACTTTGACAAAACATTTTAACATAATATTTTGAGCATTAGAAAGAACTATACGCAAATTAAATCCACACCCACCCCTACGAGGGGGTTAAGTTCACGCATAAGATCAAATATGTGAATGTTAGTGCAAAACAATGTGAAAAGTCATAGTCTAGTATTTTATACTACTAAATATACAGGGTGTATTTAAAAAATACCGAAAAAATGTAAAGGGCGATTCTTTGATGAAAATTAATAGGGGTCTTTGGTAAAAAATGTTTTGAAAAAATTCTTCCCTGAATAGTTACGCCCCTCCAAAAATTAAAAAAAAAAATGTTTTTCTTTTTTATCCTCCATGTATATCAAGCTAAAGAAATCAAACTTGGTGAACATTATCTGTCAAAAAAACTACAATTGTTGAAATATTTTTCAACTCTGAAGTAATTATTTTAATCAACCCGTATGACATTTCTTAAAATACACTCGCGTTAAACAGCTCATCTTTTTAAAAATGAATTGCAATACATTTTTTTTTCTCATAAATCCTTAACTCTTCAAAAAAACTTGAAGCGATCAAAAAATTAGTAAATGAATGGGGTTTTTTAGACATATTTTTTAAATGGAAATAATTTTATAGAAAAAAAGTAGGTATAAGAAAAAAACCAGCAGGGTCCTACTTACTCCTTTGAATCATACAATATTTTTGCCTGAATTTTGTTACCGTGGGTTTTTGGGGTCGCTGATTACGAATCTAAAGTCCGGATCCGAAAATTTCTGAATAAAAGATGACGGATCTAATATGGCGGATGTAGAAATCGGAGAAGCATTAACAATTTGAAGATTATGACTGAAACTTGTTGCTCGGTGGTTTTCAAAGTCGCTTGCTTCTAAACGTTTCACCATTCTTCACTGTTAGCATTTTCAGGTCGGACCTAGTAGTTCTAATAGATGGTACGCCTCCACACAGCCTAACCCAAGAACAACAAGGACAAGTAACAGGCATAGCAACCCGAATTTTACACTTTAAAAAATCGGTGTGAGTGAAAGCAATAAAGGTTCGGAGTGAATCCATTGAGTGAAATTATTGAGTACATTTTCACTCAATATTGGGCATTTTGATCATTTTACTCATTTGTGATTATATTTAAACTAAAACTGAGTACTTCCACTGTGCACTTGTACCTAAATCAGAGTAAATGTCCTCATTACTGAGTTAGTTTAAATGTATATATATTAATTTCGAGTAATTTGAATGGCGCAGTGAAGATGGCACCATTCACATATTGCTTCTGAAATCTCGACCACAGTTGATAGGGGCCCGTGGGTCTCAGCTGGCGGGTCTCAGCCAGGACAGGAGGTGGCCCCGCGAAGTGAATTAATTTCAACACTGTATATCCTAATTAATCATTTATGAGTGATTTATTTTTGAACTCGATATTTTGTTAATTAAAAACCAAGTCTGAGTAAGAAACGACTCAATAATAAATTTAAATCATATTAGAGAAAAGTTAACTCTAAGTTGGTTTTATATACTCACAATAGAGTCAAAAATCCCTCAATTGATAGTTAGCAGTAACTTGGATTTGAGTAAAATTCACTCATGTCTGATAAAATAGTTTTACTCAGTTCTATTCATACCAATAAAGTGAAAATTTCACCCAATCGACTATGGACAGAAATTGATACATTATTGAGTAAAATTGAGTGAAATTTGAGTGATTTTTTTTTACAGTGTAGGTCGGGTAAGATAATTCCTAACTATTAATTTTTCCTTATTTTTATAATAAGAACCTGTTCACATTTTGGCGTAAATTAGTATCAGATATTTAATCGATGTGTTTAAAAGTAATTTTTTACGTGAAAAAGATGTAAATTAATGGAAATTACATACGTAACGGGAATGAAGGCCTTTCGAAACGGAAATCTCATAGAACTCTGCATTTTTAAAACTTGTTTGTTTATTTTGTTTCGTTCCTGACGTCCACAAATAAATATTATGTGGTATACTTAACCTACCCTAACCTGTGCAAGGTCACGCCAAGAAGGTCGTTCGACGTTTGCTTGTTGGCGGTTGTTTAAGTTACTATTTTGTGTTTAAACTGGCTCAAAAGGTGTTTACTGTACAAACAAAACGGTCAAATGGTACATAATTAGCACGTCGGCCTGCCATTGAGAAATCACATCTTTCGCAGGTGTCACTTCAGACAGCGTAAGTAATTGTTTATAAAATGTTTTCTTATTCCGTGAAAGCAATCAGCAAATTAACGTTTTAATACTTAGAATTCGACGAGATTCAGCAGGTAGGCGATGTATGTTTTTGAAATTATGCAATACTTACTATGTTGACGCCAAATGATCCGTGCGATGCGATATAGTGCATTTGGCAAAGTCCATTGCGTGCAATACAAATGACAAGGATGTACTAAATAGAATTTAACTAATATAACAGCATCGCAATATTTACAGAGCTGTGAGTGTTATAAAAGGGTGGATCAAGCCACAGGTTCTTAGGGAGAAAATCATGGAACCTTTCTCATGCCATTTCTCATTTAAGCTTTTTATTTCCATATACGGGATGTCAAATTTACAATTAAAAACCCATTCTTTATTAATAGCTCTGTCATTTCTTAAGATATTGGGTTGAAATATTGCACAGACTACCTTATGCCGATGCGTCAAATCAAGTCATTTATTGGTGTCGATACATTAAAACGTTTACACAAGTCAAAGAAAGAAAAACACGAAATATACAACATATAAGCAATACTACACTAAATATAACGTAAATAACATAAAAAAGTAAATATTACGAACATTCATTATATATCCAAAATTGGTTAGCAAAGAACTCATCAAAATTGTAAAACGCTTTTCTCTTAAGATATTTTCTAATTCTGGCCTTAAAACAGTCTGAATTTTGTGATCGAACCTCAGAACGGAGTCTATTAAAGAATTTAATGCCAATATAATTTGTGCAATCTCTGGATTTCGCTAATCTATGAAATATTGTGCCTCTCTCTCTTGTATGGTGAAAATTAAAATGTTCTTGTCGAACAAATCTATTCTGATTATTTTTTATATAAATGAGACATTCAAGTACTGTCGACATTGTAAGAATATTTAGCAGTTTGAAGTGCTCCCGACAATCATCTCTGTATTTTATTGAAGCCATAATTCTAATACATTTACGTGTAAACCAAAATTTTGTCACTGTTAGACGAATGACTCCAGTTCAAAATTGCATAAGTCATGGTGGCATGAAAAGTACCATAATATGCAGACATGAGTACAGGTTTAGAGACTACACGATCTAAATTACGCAGTAGGAAAATATTCTTAGATTAACGTTTATCCCAACTCAATTTAGTGTCAAGGTGAACTGTAAGAAATTTAATGCTATTTGAGTTATCACAAGTATTGATACGACGAAGTGTTAAAAGTAAGGATTGAGTTTTGTCAACATTTTTAAGTTCAATCTATTAGCAATAAACCAGTCCTTTATCAGCGGCAGCGTATCCACTGAATCCTCTGTGAGTTTAGTTTAGTTATTATTTGACTTTCAAGCAGTAGTATCATCGGAAAATAAAATCAAATCAGTAGTTATATCACAATATAGATAAGAAATAGAATAGGGCCCAATACTGAGCCTTGGGGAACTCCATGAACTATTTCTGTTAGGTGTGAAGAACAAGAATTATAAAAAACATACTGAGGTCTGTTCGATAGATAAGACTCAATAAGGAACACGCTATTATTATCAAAATTGTAAAATTTTAGTTTATTTAAGAGGATTCTATGGGACACACAGTCAAATGCCTTAGTCAAATCGTAAAAATTTCCGCTGACAATATTATTCGATTCGAAATTGTTTAAAATAATCGTAGGTTAATAGCTAAAGTTGGTAATCTTTTGTTCCTAAACTTGCATTTTTAAGGCAGTTTCGAAAACCTTTGCCAGAACGGGAACATGAGATATTGGTCGGTAGTTAGATACATCATCTCTCTCACACTTCTTAAAAACAGGAATAACCTTGGATAACTTGAAAACTGTTAGGAAATACGTTGGAGTTAATACATTGATTAATTAGTTTAAATAGTGGAAAGATTATAATGTTTTTAAGAGTTTCTAAGATTGGAAGATTCAAGTCGTAAGCATCCTTGCTCATTTTTACTTTGAAGTTATTTAAAATAGTTTTCCCTTCATTAAAGGACAACTCTTTGAATTTAAAAGTCGTTTGTGATCTTGGGGCAGTCAAAAACTCGAAAGCTAACTTGTTGGAAAGCGGAAGCTCATTCAAAAGACGTTCCGTAATATTGGAAAAATAAGTATTGAAGTCATTAGTGTATAAAGAATCGCTTACAGGTGAACTGCGGTCATTTTTATTTTTTATGAGGATCCACATTGCTGCTTATTTATTAGTAGATGTATTTATGTAGTTGTCATTGGTGCTTTTTTGGCTTTAGACATTGTTCTAGTTTAACGTTACGCTTCGTTACGTCAAGAGTGCGATTTCTTATCTATAAAACTTCAGCCTTAATAACTGTTTGAAATTCCTACATTTGATGTTTCTTGACGATATCTTCGGAATTGGCTTACTGAAATGAAATTTCCGAATACTGTAAATTAATTAACATTTCTTGAATTAGAACGACTAATCTGAAATATATATGTATAACCCCTTCTGAAAATAAAATGTGCGAAGATGAAACTAAATAGTGTGATCGTTTGTGAAATTCATAGTATTTGCTTCCATCACGGCATATAAAATATTTTCCGTATAAAGACTATATACATTTGGCGAAAATAATTTGAAATCTAAAATTGTTGTATTACTTTTAATAATCCGACATCTCGAGCAATGAACGCTCAGGATCAAAGCTCCCATTACCATATCAAAGTGAGGCGTGAAATTTGTGGATGAATATACCGCATTGTCATGGAAATACCCACATTATCAGACCACTGCAGGATTCTATCCATTCATTTTTAGTAGGCATTACAATAATTAATATTAGGACATTCCTTTTCATGAAATTAATGTTGGATAGAATGGTGTTACTTAATTTCATCTAAAATAGAAATAAATATATTCTAAAAAGAAAAAATAGTAAATAGTATCAGTACGTTTAGATGTTCCAAGATTTGGAACACCGACGACTTAATTTTTTGAACTGGAACCCTGTGTCAAGTCTGACACAGACATATGGACAATTTGATCTTAATTTTTTCGATTTTAGTAAAGTATGTCAGTCAACTTTTACCATGTCGCACCGGTTTTCCCAGAGCACAACGAAAATTTAAAGAAAATAATATTAAATTAACTAAATCTTGAGTAGACAAAATTGCCACTAGTCGGGGGGTACATAAACCCTTTACACACGTAACAAATGGAAAATGGACCTTGAAATTGATATTTGGACATCGTTTGACATAAAAGTTAAATTACAAAACTATAAACACGTGCAAATACATTTTTTATTACAGCACCATAATTTTTGTGAAAATTACGCCTATCAAAATTAAATCAGAAGAAAACATACAAAACTCTTAAAAAAACACAAAACGGCAAATAATTGTTTAAAATCTCCATTTTACACACGTTCAATAATACGTATTTTCTAAAATTCTAAACTTCAAGAAGAAATACGACACCCTGTATAAACACAAATAATTATCAAATCAAGATACCTATAGAGAAACTGATTTTGTGCGACTTTTATCTTGTACATTTTCTATATTACATCTACGGAAGAGTCCAGCTTAATCGGAACACCCTGTACATAGATAACGAAAAAAAAATTAACTTTAAAATGGACTGCCTTTGTCAACGGAAGTACGAGCAGGACAAAGATGGAATGGACACATGGAAGAGCTTAGTGCATTGTGCATCGGTCCGAGATATAAGAACGCACAGGTTGTATTGTTGGGGGTTGTGGATACAAACAATGCCCTGATCGGGTATGGAAAACCCCAACCCCACGTGAAATAACATAGTGCTTTCGTTTTTATGGGCGATTGATCGTTTTATGCTCGATTTAAACCTGATGGACACTTTCTGTAACAATCAGTAGCTTATGGCGTTTTTTTATATACTTTGTATCTTGCGCCGTTGAAAAAATAACATCGGGCAGTTCCAAGAAAACGTTGAAAAGAGCAACAGAAGCAAAAGTTATTTCTGTTTGTTCACGTATAGTTCTGGGGCTATTTGCTTTTGTACACTATTAAGACGATTATTTCACAACAATAGGCGTTTGTAATATTTTGATTATTTAGTAATTTAGTAAGGTATAATGTATTACAAGACAATGATATTTAACTGATGCGTACTAATAATAAAATATATTTATGCAGAATTGAGTAATTTCATTAGTATCTGATACTTTTTCTAAGGATAATTTGGTTTAACATTTAGAATGGAGATATGAAATTGTAAATATGTGTCCTGATTATGTTTATACTAAAATAAAAGTCAATTACTTACTAAAATTTCGCTATGCATATACAGGGTGGGCCATTAGTGTGAGAAAGTAAAATAACTCCCTTGTTACACATAATACAGAAAAAAATATTAAATAAAAGTTATACAGAATCAAGAAACCTAAACTACAAAATTAATTTGAAACACACAGGGCGATGAGTAAAAATAGGACACGCCAAAGATTAATTTTTTTTAAATGGAACACCCTGTATATTTTTATACATATGGATTTCCGAGAAAATGCTATATATGGCAATATAAACAATTTATCATTTTAGTGCGGGGTTGCCAATTTATGTAGACAATTCTTTGAGTTTTGGAAAAACATGACCTCGAAGAAGTTGCACTAACTTTCAACTACTAACACTTGGAGCAAAAATATTTGACAGAGTTATAGGCAAATGTTAGGTAAAAATTCCTGTGTTAGCTAATATCGATATTTTATACAGGACATTTTTTATAAGACGATTATTTTTAGAAAGTTCAAACTGATTTTCTAAAATTTTTCTCTTGGAGGTATTTTTTGACATATACTAATTTTGGTATTTTAACCTGCCTTTGCCTTTATTATTTAAATTCCTAGCCATTATTCATTTTATCACAATATTTAATTTTTTATGTTTATTGAGGCAAAATATTCAATTACCTAAACAAAAAGAGTAAAATGCTACAAACAAATAATACTTCGATAGTACTGTTTGCTTCTCTCAAATACGGTCACATTGAAGATTATATTTTCCTCAAGATAATATATTTTTTAAAATATTAATTTTGTTATAATGTGTACACAGAATTTGAGAGATAGATTTATTTTAATTTTGTATATTAAAACGTTTCCGTTAAGTGTTCCGTTGAGTTGAGTTTTCGTGTAAACAAAGGCATATTCTGGGTACATTTTGAGGCCACATGTCTATTTGAAATATAGTAGGGATCTGTACGTACGCTACCAATTTCAACAAATTTTCAACACTTTATAAAGACCACAAGATTAATACATATCGCTTTACTAAGATGAGATAAATAGTAACATTTACAACCACTTAATAATTACTTCCTTATCAACCAATAAAATAAGAGGCAAAACGGTAAATACCAATATGATTAACTTTTGTATTCGTTCTTCTTTCATTTCATACATTTTATTTTAATATTATTTTACTCAACCTACTAGAAATAAGACTTATAGTGACATAAGTGTTCAAAAATTATTACCCCATATACTAAACGTTAGTTTTACAAAGAAGTTTTCTTAAGGCTACCTATGTATATCTATTAAACTATGTAAGTTGGTTGTTATTCCTTTTTCACATCCCACATATACAGTGTGTCCTGGGATGGGTGAAACGACAACTTGTAAAGGATCAAAATTTTTTGAAAAATTTTATTGTTGTTCACTAGCAAAGTGACCTTTATGTGTGAGACACGATAAAATGTTATTGAGAAAAGTTTATTGTAATTAAATACCGAAAAAGTGGCAAAATATCAATGTCATAGACCTGTCTATAGAGAATAATACAAAATATTGTATTTTCTCATAATGAGAAATTGAATATCACTGCACACTTTTAATGTCCTATACTCGACGGCGAAATTATAGAGAGTGACTAATACATAATATAAAAACACTATTACAATAATGCGTATAAAATATAAAATGATTTCTATACGGTTCAATATTATTTATCTTTGTGCCGCTCGCCATGCACATCGGTAGAATATATAATCGTGTATAGACTGAGTTACACTGAACGTCGATCTATATTTTATCTCTGTCTTTTGCACTTGGCAGGGAATAGGAAAATGCTTTTTTAGTGGGTGTAAACGGACTTGATTTGCCCGACCTGAGAAACGTCATAGCATAAGCGTAGACGAGGGGTCTAATTCCATGGCTATAATAAATTTATAAATTAAAAAAACACACACAACTGGGACGTTTTAAAATGCTGTAATAATTAAAATTGATCAAAGTGCCGGTTATAGCAAACCGTAAAAAATATTAGATGTTATGTTTTATTATGTTTTTTCAATATTTTATATATCTTGTTGCCTTTTACGCAGACACGCCAATGGATTTTCATTCCCGGCACGCTTCATCCCCCTTACTAGTCCAAGAGCTAGCGATGAATCACTATCTATAATTTTGGCCATCGAATATAGGTTCTGTTCTTTGATATTTTGCTTGATTTCAGATCAAGCTCAATGCTGGCGCAAGGCATCAAAATTTTGCGCACATGCTCAATTTTTCATTCTGAGAAACTTTTATTAACAATATTTTGTCATATCTCATTCAGAAAAAGCACTTCGCTAGTCAAAATGTTTTACATCAAGCAAAAAATCAAAGCAATCCGAAGACACTCAGATTTTCAACAAACATTCAGACAATTTTTGGACCGGTTGCCATGTTGGCGGTTTAGATTTGTTGATGTTTCGAGAGGCATATATTTCTCTTCATCAAAAGAAACTAACTGCTGATTAAGTCCTCTGATTGGGTCCATGCGTTCCAATGCAACCTGTCTTGTAGAGTTCTCGTCCTTAATTTTTACAAAATCTAACTCCTCGTCTAGATTGAAATTACCTCGATTCATTTGAATTTCTATTGCCTCCTTGTAGAGTCTTGATCAAGATTTTTTCTTTTTCAGCAGAAACCTAGTATTAAGTCAATCCCCTATCGTACATTTACTGTGTGCTTCGCAATTACTGGCTTTCCTAGATTTCTTATTCAAGAGACAACTGAAGTTAACACATCAGTATGAAAGACGTGTTTTCCTGTTTGTCTAATGTATATCTTTCCATATGTACATGAGATACTGTATACACCGAGGCCGTTCCTGCAGCTTTCTTTGGAAAGGCTATATGCTATCATTCTTGATGTGTTGTAGACAGATAGTATTAATATTATATGCATAGTGCGTATTAATAAAATGCAGCCCATCTTGTCAGTACATCCTTAAATGTAGGGCAGATAAGTTGTTGCCAAATGGTCCCCTTTTAATGGTGGCCTTTCGATATTCTTGTTCGTGTATCCATTTTCTTTAGAAAAGATCGTCGTTCCCAGTTTTGTCACAAATGACATGTGGTCGATATTGTGTTGTCAATACTCTGTTTCTGTCAATATGTAAACGCTGTGTCTTCTTATTCTTCTTCCTGTAGTTAGGTTCTATTTAAGTCCCATAACACCGCAGCCTTATCAAGCTTATTACGCGTCCCACTGTTCAAACTTATTCAGCAAGTAGCTTTGTCCTTTTAACAAAGTCCAAAAGCTTCCTTGCTGACACTTCTCTCAACTCCTTCTACTACGTGCAAATTCTGGGCACTCATCCAGGATATATAGAGAAGTTTCATCCGCCAAGTTACATTCATTTGTTTATTCCTACAAAGGACACTCCAAATTCCTTGGCATGCTTTTGCCCTGCTCTCGAAGTCCAATATTTCCTATGTTCTGACCCCGCTGACTATACTGGGAGATGTGCCACAGAAAAGTTCAGGTCCAATGAAATCTGTTTCGGATCCCTACCTAGCAAGTTTGTCCGCTTTCTCATTTTCGTCAATGCCTTTGTGTAACGCTGTGTTGAAGGATGTCTTCTGGTTTTCTCCTGACAAGGACATCAAGGAACGTTCAACTATCATTTTATTCCATTTCCATTATGAAGCTGATTCTTCTGTATCATGGGACCAGATGATAAATGTACCGTCAACATATCTGATCAAACACTTTCCTCTCACAGGCGCTCATGAAGATACTTTGCAAAGTTAGAGACACGGGTGAATCCATAACTGCTCTTTCAGTTTGTTCATAAGTATGATCCCTAAAGGAGAAGAAGGTCCATATGATGCACGCCTTTGCCAAATTCACTAAATTCTCATTCTTGGCTTTTGCGAAAAGCCTTCCATAAACTTCTTTGAAGATTCTTTAACTGGCTTTTGTAACTCATTACGATATAGCCAGGATTTAGTACTGCTTTGATCTTGTCGATAAATTCCCCAGCGTTTTTAATATGTTCTCCACTAGATATCTGACAAGATGAGTAGGCTAGTGTTTGATCCAACTGCACTCACTGTTGGTAGGAATGATACGTTTGGCTTGTGGACCTCTGGAAGGCTATAAAGTTAGGGTGTTCTCAAATCACTCCTTATGTTAGGCCTTCGAATCGCAGACCTCTTTCTTGCTTGGTTTGTTGTCGATTTTCTCATACACCGCGTTCTGTCTCCACTGTCTCCTCCATTTTCAACATGTAATTGGCCGTATCGAATATGACAGTTGCATTTCTTTCGTCGGTGGAGAATATGATGACTTATTCATTTTATTTCGGTCCTTTGACGGCTTGGACTTCTTTTCTATATAGATTCGATCTCGCAATTTCAGCAGTTCATAATACGTGTGCTGTTTCTATTCGCACTTTCACCTCGACTTCTTGGAGGAGACGTATGAACGTGACTTGGAGATTTCCTCTTTAGGAATTGTCCTAGGTACTGTGGTGAAATATGGGCCTTTGGAAAGCACATTTGCAGCGTCAACATGTACACATAGGCTAATTCAATTATTACGACCTGAGGCTAGTCTGGAGTCCTCTTTCTCTGCTTCAGTGCTTTCTCTGTAATTACATTCTGTCCGTTAGTTTGCAGGTACTTCTGTCTAATTTGTTGGAAAACTGGAAATATACTTCTAGAATGTTCTTCTCAATTTCCTCTGATCCTCTTTCTCTTAGTAACGTTTCGATACTTGAGCTGCTCTTAGTATGATCAGCTCGACACCAGGATACGAATGCACTGGCATTCATATCGCTCTCTTCTGTGGAAGAAATCCTGAACCTGGTTGAAACATCACTCCCAAATGTAGACAGCTCGAAGAATCCTACCTGGGGCCAGAATCCTGCTTTTACTAGAAAGGATCAGATAAATTAGGAAGCAACTGGATAAAAATAAAAAGAATCTTCTAGAAATATACATCCAGCTTACCAGCAAATTAGTCAGGGATATCTGGGCTTAGTGGATAGGGAAACAAAATAGATGCATAACCGTTAATAAATTGATTCTAGCTTTGAACAGATTGTTTCCAAGGAGGGGGTGTATTAAAAATCGGTGATTTTTATAGCTGAAATGATCGAAACCCCAGGTTTTTCCACATTTTACACTTCCTTGATCTGTTTAATCTACTCTTACCACCTACTTTTTTAGATACTGTATACAATGTGCAAGTTTGTGTATTTTTTCTTTTTTTATTAATCCAGTTAACTATTATGTCATAAAACATGTAGTCACAAATAAAATTATAATTAAGTTTCTGAGAAAGCGAGATATCTCGGTTTCCTCGAAAGCATAACCTCCCCGCAGAGTCTGTGGAATGCAGCGTGTTGAGACGGAGGCATATGTGTAAAAATAAACAAAAAACTGCAATAGATAAAAATAGAGGCCTGATTGGCTCGACACATGTAGTGAGTTTGTCATAATAGCTCCAGCTGGGGCACGGTGGGTGTACGGGGACCGGGGCAACACCTCATTAGCACCATCCATCATTGCTGCGGACGTTTATTTTTTTAAGTACCTTTGCATATAGATGTAAGGTTATATTATTAAAAATAAATGGAGACCGAGAGAGCTGTCCGAAGTGTTAATGTAAATGTGTGCTCTGTTCTCTTGAAGCGAATCAAATTTTTGGGTTCATAGATTCATGGCATCTTTCAATAATTATATAATTAATTATAATTAACTGTTTCTGAAAAGATTTGCATAAAATATTTAACATGGATTTTGGCAATTGATTTTCGAGAGTTACGTAGAAAAGAGGTAACAATTTCATTTTAAATTACCGTATCAAATCATGTAGTTTATGAAAGTTTTTATACAGAGTGTTAGAAGTTTGACTGCCATTACATTAGCATGATATAGATTAATCATAAATGAACAAAAAATTGTATATTACAGAGGCGTAAGATTAACAGTTTTCAAAATACAGCGAGTATTAACATTGGGGAGTTTCATCACAACGTGACAACAGCGCTTAACCTAACGCTACACAGCTGGTGCATACCATGTGTGCACGCGGTAGACTTGTCCTACGGAAAAAATGTAAACAACTATTATTGTGAAACAATTAGTAAATTTCAAGACTATTGTTTTCCAGTTTTTAAATAAATAAAATAAAACGTATCGATTCTGTAGTACCAAGATAGTGTTCTGCTTAAATTTTAGCTCGAATTTTAGAAATTTAAAACAGGAACTTAACTTTTAATCAAATTATGAATTGAAAAATTTGCAATTAAAGTACCCAAAGATTCACATCATCCAAATAATCATACGTATTAAAAATAATTTAGGTACTTACCAAAAAGCAAAATTCAGTAATCTTTAAACGCACAAGTACAAAACAAACTACAACATATGGTCAAAATGTTCATCACCATTCGCTGCACGCACGACACCTTCGAATCCAATTTTCGCGCACACGCTGGAAAACACCTCAAGAAAAGGAAATGGTGGTACGCAAGAAACACTCAGACACGGTCCAATTCCAGATTCTAATAGAATTGCGTAATGCTGGACAGCTTAGTTCCTCGTGTTATCCGCCGCGCCGTTGTCATATTGCTCAATATGAATTTTATCGAATTTTAAATTTATTATAATGCTAATTATTTTTTAGAATTAAGGATAAAGAAGTTCAAAAAGTGATAAACATGGTATTTGATGGTAATCTATGCACGCAGTTATGTCAATAGTGCTTAATTAATCGATCTTTTGTACACCAAGTTGGAGATTTTGAGAATTTTTTTTCTCGAAAATGGTTGAGTTTAGGACTTATGTCACATAAGGTTTCTTTGTTTATTTTAATGTATTCTATCGTTTGTTGAAATGAAGGAAGTCATACTTCTAACACCCTGTATATTTTATTTTATAATTGCACCCCTCTGTATAATGATCATGAAAAATACAAAACATTATAAATACAGCAAATAATATATAAGAAATAAAATAAAGTCTACACACTAAGAAAATAGAAACCAGCCTAAAAATATACAGTGCGTTTATGGTAAAAGGAACAAATTCGTTTAAAATTCAATAAGTATTTTAGTAGTTTAGTAGAAAATTGTATACAGGGTGTCTCAAGAAGAACACATGCATGCATCGTTTTTTTTTAATGAATTGTACGGTAAAGTCCGAAGATTTTTTGTATAACATACCATATCACTAAAATCAACGGTTTTCGTAATAATGACTTTTGAAATGTGATAAATGGAAAAAAAATAATGTAATCATAAAACATTATTTAAATAACAACTGCTTTATAATAAATGTTTAATGTTTTGTCCGTTTATTTATACATTTTTGTAGTTGATTGTTTCCCGTTGAACGTTTTCAATTACCTCTGCTGGAATAAGTCTTATTTCCTTGCGTATTCTCTGTTTCAGGTCATCGAGATTATTTGGTCTATTCACATAAACTTTAGATTTCAAATAACTCAATAAGAAGAAATCTAAAGGGGTTAAATCCGGTGACCTTGGTGGCCACTCAATAGGACCTCTGCGTCCAATTTCTTTATTAGGGAAATTTAAGTCAAGAAATTGTCAAACAGCAATTGCAAAATGAGGAGGTGCCCCATCGTGTTGGAACCATATGTCATTATGCACAACACAATAGCTAAAGCGAGGATGAGTTCAAACTGAAGAAAGTCTATGTAGCGTTCCCCACTTAAATTTTCTTCGCAAAAATAAGGTCCAAGAATTCGGTTTTCGACAATACCTGCCTAAAGATTTATTTTTTGATGCTGTGTGTGACACACTTGTGTCCAACGAGGATTTTCAGTTGCCCAGTACCTGCAGTTTTGTCTGTTTACGTGTACATTTAAAATAAAAATAGTCTCACCAGAAAAAATATTTTTTCGGATGAAATCCAAGTTTTGATTATTCATCTCAATTATCTGCTCACAAAACTGCGTTCTTCGGTCAAAATCGTCTTCTAATAGTTCATGTATCAATTGAACCTTGTAAGGATGATATTTATTTTTTCGGAGTATTTGTGACACAGATTCCGATGACAAATTAAAATTTCTGGATTGTCAAAATGGTTACATGGGGAATATTTACAGTTTCTAGTAAAACATCTAGTTTAGAATCTTCTGATATTTCTGCTGATCTTCCTTTAGGAAAAACGATTAATACGAAGAAAATTGTTTTGTTTAAGATAAAATTTACCATACAGGTTGGTTTTATTGGATTTTAAAAAATGTTCAAGGTTGTTCAATTTAAACGTTTTATTTAAGTACTTGTGTTTATTTCAAAATATCAATTTTCAAACGTCATTATTACGAAAACCACTGATTTTGGAGATATGGTATGTTATACAAAAAGCGTTCAGAATTTACCGTACAATTAAAAATGGCATAATATACAGGGTGTTCCGTTAAAAAAATCAACGATGACTGCATATGTTCTTATTGAGACACCCTGTATAAAATTTTCTTATGTCAAGAAATCCCCAATTAAAAATACTAATCAACGTATCCGAGTGTTTTTCCACAAAACAATTACCTGAATTTGTTCCTTTCATCATAAACACACTTAGAAATATTTCTTATCTTGTTCACATTTATTGGTGTTACAACTGAGATGTAAAACGTAAAAATATTGGTTCTAGTACTAGGAGGGTAAAAAGTTTTCGTGTATCTAGAGGAAATTCGAGTTAGAATTGCAAACACCCTTTCTGAACCCAACATTATCTCAAGTGGAGTTCCGCGAGGATCCGTGCTGGGCCCTATTTTATTTTTGGTCTACACCAGTGACTTGTTAAAATGTGTTCGATATGCGTTTGTTGATGATACTTAAGCTCTTTGAAAACACTCTTACTGACTCTGCATCTTTAGAACATGACGACAGACTTATTTCTCAATTGTGTCAGAATTGGTTTATTCTATTAAATACCGACAACTGTTCCGTACTCTACATGGAGACCAATAATCCGTGCTTCCAATATTTTTTAAACAACACACAAACAACAGCAGTGAGACTCATTCATACTGGTCCTCTCACTTATCTAATACTGTAAATAAAACCAATTATGTGTTGTATTTGTTTAAAAAGACTAATATCTAAGTTATATTCATACAAAACGAGCTTTATTTTTTTACTGTAAGAAATTACTTTACATTTTTCACCATTTAGAGGAAGTTTATTTCCATCACGCCATTCTTTAATTTTTAAAAGGTTAAAGTTCGTATAATAGAGCTAACTAATAGGTTTTTTCTTCGATTCGCATTAGATTCCACCACTTAAAGAAAAGTGTGTGTGTGTGTGATTAAGTGAGTCAGCAGCAATTACCAGTAGCGAAAGACTTACACATTTGTAAAAGGAACTAGTTGATACAGAAAGTGTAAATAGCTGAGGTGAACGAAAAACACCTTATTTTTCTAACAATTGTAAACACAAAATATACACAGTCGATTCTGTATGTTTCCGATAGGTATAAACATATTTCAGTTCACAAATCGTCAATGGACTGAGGAGACCGTTTCGTTGCAATTAAAGGTCAATTTACACTATACCACACGGTCCGATCACGCTTCCATCAAATATTTTTACACGCATCTAAAATACACACATGTTCATAGTCTTTGATCGCAGTCGAGACAATACTTCAACGGATCGTAAACATATCTGCAACTTAAAGTGTAGTCAGGTATCTTGTTCGATCATTGATAAAACAAAAATAGTTACGCATGCGCAGACATAATGGACGAGCAATTTACTGAAGTCGTTAGCAAATCTCAGGAATAACATTAAAATTAAAATAGAGCAAAAAAGAACGTCAAGGAATACTACTAAAAATTCTTGATGAGAGAACAGTGAGCGTGGCCTGCCTTGAATCTTGCGGATAGGCAAAGAGTGACCGCAAAATCCGCCCGTTTTTACGTAGTGTGTAGCAAGAACGGGGAAGGTTGTACAGAGGTCTCCGTGGGCTTAAATTGATCGTCATGAAAAATCTAGGTGAGCATAATTCGATTTTTCTAATATTTGCCCGACTTACCCCCACTTAAGGGGTGGAAACCAACCCTAAAACAAGAAAAATGAGAAAATAGTCGATAAATTCTTGGTAAAATTGGGCAAGGGTAAAATCAGGAATGTCCTTCTAAAAATAGGTCGTGACAGTGACAGGTAGTAATGTCATGATAACATTGTTATTGTTTGACACTTTGTATTATTATTTAATTAAAATGGGTTAAACAGAAGTAGAAAATTGAAATATTATTTGGAATTAAAATAAGTATAGAGAAGAACTTTATTTCAATTTTTTACTTCAACAATAACAATGATGTCATGACATTACCTGTCACTGTCACGTCCTACCATATAACATTGTCCATGAATTAAGCCATTCACGGTAGTGAGATTTAGTTAAAATACCTATACGCATTTTGGACCATATCAATGTCCGATATGGCAAAATATATTACAACTAAATCTGTAAATCCTAATGTAATTGGAAAAAAGGCAGAAATGCCTAAAATATGTCTAACAATTACAAGATATCTTATTTTCTTAATAAAAAACCTTCTTTTCGTTTTTCAATAGTATCTCGTTTATTTTTAGAGATGGACCCAACAAACCTTATATCCGTTCTATCCAAATATGTAAAAATATACAGGGTGTTCCATTTAAATTAACAAAGTTAATATCAGCAGCCATTTTGTTTGGACTTCAATTGTTTTTCAATTATCATTTTCGAAAAATTCATAAAAGATTGTGCAACTTTTGTGTTACATTTTTTTATAACTCTAAAAACAAAAAAGTTAAAGGGGGTCAAAATATAATTAATCACCCTGTACAACGATTCCTATGGACAAAAAATTGAAAAAAAAAATTATCTTCAATAATCTCTTGCAAGAATATTTTAATTTAGTAAAATTATTCTATTCTAAATTACTATCTCAAGTATGATAATAGTTTTCGCGGTCCCAGGGAATTATGTTTTTTATTTTTCATTTTTAACTAAGACAGACTCTAATAAATTAAAAGGGTTATAGATTGCTTTCAAATTTTTGTTGTTTCAGCATTTGTGCTGAATAATTAATGTTGTAAACTTCTTTATGATTTATCCGTGGTCTGCTAATTCATTAGTGTTTTGCTCTCTGTGTTTGTCAACTTCTATCTATTGAAGCTGATATCATTGGCCTGGAAAATTAAACATTACGAGTATAAGTATTTGAACTGGCTAATATTACGAGTATACAAATTCGAATTGATTAATAGGCTATTAAAATTCATCTTTGGTGCTATAATTTGTTTATACAGGGTTTCCAAACATAAGCATCAACTTTTTAACCAAATATATATCACATCAAAAGCAACAGCAGTTGTCTAAAACTCAAATTTTTATCCGATATTTTCTACCCATTAAAATAACGCTAACGAGCTTCAATTGACCTCAATAATTTCATGCAAGAATATCTTTCTTTGGCCACCACATTTTTGACAACATTATTTTATCGTAAAAGACTATTGTTTTCAAATATTGCTGTTTCATTATTATTATTATTTTACGTCGAATAAATTTTATACTTTCCATTTCCATCTGATGTTGCCTAATTTTTATCTCGTTCTGTACGCTGTCAACATCTTTCTCATGAAATTGACATCACAAGATTAGAAAATCAAAGGCATTGTAAGCACTCTTTTGAATAAAGCCTGAAGAGAATACACTGAAGGTTTGTTTAACTTTTTAAATCATGTTGAGATAAATATTTGGTGACATTCATACGATAGGTGTTTAGAATTTGCTCCGAAGATAGACTGTACCTATCTAGTATCTTTGGAATAACATACTTAAGATGCAGTTTGGGAAGTTTTTCCATATACATTTTTTTCTTAGTTTTGTGGGTAGAATCGCTCGTTCAAATACTAGAACTGAATTTATGAACATTCTGTATTTCATATGATTGAACTCTGAAGATTTAGCTGTTTTACTCTGAATCCATACTAAATCTTTAAATATTACAAGAGACAAAAATTCTTTATAAAGAAATATTATATTCAAAAAAGCAAATTAGATAGCCACAGACGTTTCGTATAAAAAGGTTATAGTATAGGGTAGTCAAGAGGCTGCAGACGCCAAACAAGTGACACCCTGTACATCATTTTCTTACCTGTGCGAGTAATGTATTAGACTCCAATAAATAAAAATGTGTGTCAAGTAAGAAGTCTGTGGCTCAAACCGTTTTAAAGTGGTATGGGAAAAACATTGTTTCGCTCTATCAAAAAAGAAGTAGGCTTTGTCTTTGGATACAGGTAAGTTGATCTAAATCGTGTTATTTAGATCCTATCAGTCTAGAGTGCGCCGCTGGTATATTTCATGGACATCCTGTATAAAAAAAGTAAACATAATAGATTACAAGGAGTGATATCAATGCAATGGCATGGCATGTATGAAGAATATTTCGGCAATTTCTAAAAGAATTTTAGTGGGAAACACTCCCAAAAATGTTTATAAAATCAAACGAGAACTCCTTAAAATACGGTGCAACATTGAAGCCGTACAGATAATTCCGAATATTTTGTGTATAAAATAAGACTTGTTTGAATAATTCAAGAAATCAAGAAAAAGTTTAGTTTATCACATGTTTCGTCGAGCGACGAGAGGTTTACGCTTTGTTTAGATGAAGAAAACGTTTCTCGTTGTGTGGCCTGGCTTCGGGGGCCTATCGTTGCATTATAAACAGATATTTGTCATGGGGATGGGTTGAAACGTGGCTCTAAATTATTTTGTATATATTATACATATTCTATAATTTGTAGGTTTAATGTAGTTGCTGGTATAATTTATATAAGCGTGATGATAATTTTATTCTTTGGGTAACAATAGACTCTCGATTGTGTTTTTTCGCTTTTAAAAATATTATTTTAGCATTAAAATATTTTAAATGTACTTCTTCAGGAAGTGAAATATTAGTTATAGGTATTTTTCAAATGTTTTCCGCAACGCACAAAAAATGGGGCCAATTTAAATAATAAAACTTGGAAAGGCAAATATCTAACAGTTAACAAATAATTATTTATTTACACAGAGAAAAGGCTGGTTATATGGAATCGAATTTGTTTTTCGTTAATAAGCTGGAGTTCATGATTAAAGTATTTTTTATCAATCGGTCCCGAAAATATTGAACATTTAAACGTGTTCCAGGATATGTGGAAAATTTGGAAATATTTTATGTACCAGTTCTGAACCATTCTAGAATTATGTTGAATATTAATTTTTACGTTGAATTGTCATTAAAATGTCACAGTAACATACCTTAAAAAGTTCTATTGGACGTAGAACTCTCTAAAAATTATTTATGTTGTTTAAAAAAACACTTCTGTTAACTACTATCAGTGAGTTTTTAACATTGTTATGAATTTTGTATTTCCACAAGGTAAAATCGTCCGAGAATCTGTATATTTTTAAACTTCTCAACGTTTCGAGATACATATCGCTCTCTTTTCAAGAAAAAGCTCTGTTCAGGCAATGCATAAATTCATAGTTTTTGGTTTCCACGCCAAAATTGCCCCTGAAATCAATTGTTAGACATATGTTATTATTATTTTAATATTTTACTTAATTGAATAGTCTTCGAACAGACTTTAAATTTTATAATTCAGCCCAATACTTATTAAGAATTTTGATTTAAAAGTTGAAACTTATGTACAAAGAATTAGTAACGGTAAATATGTCAGTCATTCGAGTTAAGTACGCCAATGGTATAAATTTAGTATTTCTTGCGTTACATTGGTTTTTGGCGATTTGTTATCACTTTCGTAAAAAAAACACAATTGTAAAATACAGAAATAAATGCAGTACCACACACAATGAACGTAAAATTAGTGAATTGCAAATTATTTTCTAGTATTATTTGGAAGTGTTGGTTGGTAGTTTATTTAATTGTGCTTTTGAAAATTAAACACTATGGTTTATTCCATTGCGGAAAGGATAGATATCATTTCGCTTTACTTTATGAACAATAAATGTGCGAATAGAACAGCTCAGCTATTTACTGAACAACATCAAGATCGACATGTCAGGAGGAAGTATGTTCTAGAATTAGAAAAAATATTTCAAGGATAGGGAACGTAGCCAATAAGAAACGAGAAATTGAAAAATGAAACTAGTGAAGTTGAAGTTTTGGGACAAGTTCATCTTGATCCTACATTAAATACGAGGCAGCTGGCATCTGTGTCTGGGATCAATCGAACTAGCATAAAAACCATTTTGAAGAAGAATAAATTCCGTCCATACAAAATACATTTAGTCCAGGAACTTCATGAGGATGATTATGACCGCCGCGCCGTTTGCAATTTTGCGAAATAATGAGTGAGCGAGCAGGGAACGATCCACAGTTCCTTTTTAACAACTGTTTTTCTGATGAATGCAGAATTATTTACAAAATAAAAGTATCAAGTAGAAGAAAATGATTGGCCATTACTATGAAATGTAACCAATCGACCATGATGAGATATGCGCAAAGTAAAAAAAATGTGTGTACGGTTATCCTATGTTTTAAGCAAAAATTAACTTGTCAACAACATAGACCGTTTTTGACTCAGATTGTCACTGATGATGAAAAACGGTGCCTTTATGACTATATTAAGAAAAGAAATTAATAACTGAGCTCTAACAGAAAGTCAACTTCTCCAGCTAAAGCTGGTATTCATCTGCGTAAGCTGATGCTGTGCACCTGGTGGGACAAAAAAGGCTTAATCTACTATGAATTGTTTCCGAGCAAAATATCGATCACTGCTGAGGTTTATTACCAACAACTCCGCCGATTTGACACCGCGGATCAAGAAAAAATACATCATTGTGCGATTTTGCCCAACCTTCATACTGCCAATACCACAAAAATGAGCTGAGTTTGGAGGTTGTCCCATATCCGCCATGTTCTCCTATACTAGGTCTCCATCTCTTCCTCTCTCTATTTAACAATCTTTCATGAACATCCTTTAATTTTAAAATTGGCTAAGTGAATTCTCCACCTCCAAACAACTGGATTTCTTCAGGCATATAATAGAAAAACTGCCAGATCATTGGAAGTCACTCGTAAACAATGAAGGAGAATATATTCTTACTATAAGTATTTTATTTATTGGTTCATGTATTTTGTTTATTAAAAAAAATAAATTTCAACCCACATTTTTAATTAATATTAATAACCGTGATTTTGGTAGTGAAACGTAAACATAAACATAAAACACAGCACAGAAATGAGACAATCTCCAAATCCAAAGCCAAAGGATGCGAGATTGCCAGGGATCGAACCTGGACCAGAATAGGACAAACAAAAGCAGATTTTTTTTCCTGACAAAAACCATATTTCTTAAGACTAGTACGTAGTATGTACGATATCTACATATTTTTCACACCCAGAACATATCTTTCCAATTCCAAGTATTCGTTTCCAACTTTTTTCTGTATATTTCCTATTTTGAAACATTGTATGTAATACCTAATATGTATTCCGTTCTATACTATCATCACATAGAGATTTTATATTAGCATAATTGTTTATTACCTATTTTAGAAATTAATCAACTGACGACAAAGTTATTTCTAAGTGTTGGCTGACATGGATGTAAACAAAAATTCATTGGCCAGGACAATACCCGGAAGAAGTCACTTCAGTAGATAGCGGCCATGAAAGCCTACACAAAACTTACGAATAAGTATCTATTTCATACTCATTATTACTATAATGCATGCTGCTTGTTAGTTATGTCAACATAGAATTTAAATACCGGGAAACTGATGAAAATTATGGTTGCAGCTCCGGATTAATTTGATGAAATTTCTGACTGATTTAGGGTTTATGACAGACGCACAAAAATTATCTAAATGTCGACACTGAAATTGTGTTCATAAACTTCCATTTGGACTAAAATCTCACCGAACTTATTTACTCGTTATAAATATCAATTTGGTAATTAATTCAAAGTTTATGGGAAGATGAATTTCATCTCATCCATTTCCACTGAAAGAAAATTACTGTAATGTAAATTTTATTTTATTTTACAGCTTTCTCAGTCATTATTGATGATAATTTTTTCCAACAGCATCCAAACTGGAAGAAATTGAAGCTTAAAATTAGGATCAAGAAGATGAGTAATATTTCTTTTTAAATTAGTATGTGCATATATTATTGCAAGAACAAATACAGTAAAAATACAATCATGAAGTATGGACCCATAAAATGATTATGGATATGATTATTGTAAACTATAAAGGTACATGTAATAATATTATGTAAATTTACTTTCTTCATTTAATATAGATTATAAACTTTACTAACTTTACACGTACAAATATGTAATTTTATTGTAAAACTTCCATTGTTTGTATAATTAATTGAAGGTACAGCACCACAATAGTTATTGCACAATTGCAATGAAAATACTAGGACGACAATAATCAAATTAAACAAAATTTTGTTAGAATTTTAGTATATACGCAAACGGATAAATTGTTGTCTTTGCATATTTAAGGGTTCCAAAGAATTAATTTTTAATTGTTTATAAAATTTTGAATTTATCATTAATTTATCATAATTAATTGACGAGATCTACATACATTGAGCTTTATAAAATTTTTATTTTAATGGAAACTATATTTATATAATTCGCATTTATATGTGAAACATAAATATAAAATTATTATCAACAAGCAATTAGCACTTTATATTGCATCTTTACGAAAAAAATATTTACAAATCTCAAGTAAAAATTTCCACAATATTTATTTCACCAGGATCTCCAGTAAATATTATCCAAGTATGAATGTATCCTCGTTTTCTCCATGGTATATATGCATGTTGAATAAATGGTTTAGGATAAAAATTTTATTCAACTCAACTAGAAATTAATTACATTTATTAAAAAGCACGATTTTGAGAAAAACTCTTTCCTAATTTCTGTTATGGTATAAATTAGTACAATTGGATGGATGTATAAGACTAGTAAATGACAAGGTAAGTCTTGAAACTTAAAAAATAATGAATTTTCATTTCTAACATGACAATTATAGGTAACTGAGGATAAAGTTAAGTGCGTAAATGCCTACCTACCGCATATTGAGGTTTATAACACAAACATCCAGAAGAACTGGGAAATATAATTTAAATACTTTTAGAATTTTAGATAAGAGTGCATTGAGAAAAGATAAAATACACAATGTCAATTACGACACTTTGTCTTTATATAGTTGTAGTTTGTCATGATACTTTGTGTTTAATTACCAATTAATTAATAATTAGACAAACCTCTAGTGTTACTAAATTTAAATAAGTAATATAGAAGCAAACTATATTAATCAATGCTGATTATTCTATTTAATTGCGGTAGTTGTTTGTTTTGTAATTTAAATAGAGGTTTCTTGTTTCTCACTAGGCGGAAATATTATTAATGAAGCCATCTCTGCGAAATCCTGGCACTAATGTTGACAAACGAGTGTTTTGTTGACCTATACCCTGTACGAAACTCCAACCCCTGCTTTGGCTAAATTTAGAATACGTTGTGCCTAGATTATTTTCCCGTTTTTTCTTGATGTTACTTTTATTTTCTTAATTTTATTACTATATTTAATTACACAGAAAAAAAATTCATAGAGATCACTTCAGAAGGAATTCTGTGCTCTGAATACGATCCTGTAGTCAAAATTCATGACTTCCCGATCAATTTCAGAGGTCAAATTTTTGGGTGAAAATGCCCAGAATTTACTCATGACCTGAGAAATATACTACGAATGCTACTAAAATGACAAACTTGGATAAAATTTAGGAAAAAATCAGTTTTGACCGATATTTGGGACAGTTTTCACCCAAATAGTGGATTTTCTGAGAAATATCGAGATCATGTGTAAATTTTATTAATGGCATCGTGTTCAGCGCCTCAAAATGGTGCCTATAATTGGACAAAATTTATGAGAAAATTACTTTTGACCCATACTTGGGCCAGTTTTCATCCAAAAATTTAATTTTTCTCGGAAATTCATCGGGAAATCATGAATTTAGTCTACAGAATCATGTCCAGCTCATTGAATTTCTTCGAAAATGAGATGTGGGTCTCTTGGGTATGGACTTTTTTGTGTGTGCCTGTGTTATTTGTCCAATTATTAAAAACCAAAAAAATTTTGCAAATAAATTCGCATATGCATGGGTTTTGTATTTTCAATATCCACAGAAAAATTTGCAACAAAATGCTGGATTATAAAATAAAATAAATTTTAGTATTTCTTTATTTTTTCTTTATTCTCTTGTCAGTTTTTATAAACATCCATTGGTCGAACCTGGCGCGAATGATGAAAATCGTTTCATAAACTTGGTTTTAAAAAAAACTTTATTTCTGAAAGATTTATAATACGAGTTGAATACAATGAAGAGTATAGCAGAACTGAACTATATCATATTAATACCTATATTTATAGGTTCGTATTAACCTGATTGTCTTTGCACTTTTTCACAACATTATTCCTCCCTCCTTAAATTGGAAACAAGGGTGGAACCTTTGTTGACTGTCCAGGGTTGTCCTCGTTGGTAACTGCGGGTTGTCCTTTGGCTTCTTTGTTAAGGTATTCGAATATTCTTCTACCATGTATAATTTTGGTTTTTTATTAATTTTGATATACAGTTTTCCTCATCACTGATATCCTCTGGGTAACATATGTAAATATTCTCTATTTCTGGGCATTCGTTATCCATGAAATAATCTTCTGAAGGATGGGTCAATAGGAAAGGCTTTTTTGGTATTAATATTTGGTTATTTTTTGGGATAGGAAACAATTTTAAATAATTGTATTTTAAGTTCTTTAAAAGTGGAAAATGTATAGCAATTATAATATTATCGTCTTTATAATGTAATTGTGAACTAGCAATCTTATAATAAGATTGAACATTTCTAAAATTTGGTAAAGATGGTTTTATCTTTTTTATTAATAATTCTAAATTTTCGGCAGACATTATAGATGGGTGTAAGATATTAAGTTGTGCAAACATTATTGCATTCTCTATATTATCTAATATTGAATCTACAGTTTGACATGTGAAAGCCATTAAATCTATTGAACCAAATAGTTCGTCAGTAGTTACTATTTTTGATAGATTATTTACTCTTGAAATTAGTTCATTCATTTTATGTTCCATCAAATTTTGGTTATTAACTAGATTGGTAACAGTTTTATTATATTGAGCAAAAATTTGCTTTGTTAGATCAATATTTTTTGTTAGAATGTTGTTTATGTGATTTTGGTTTCCTTCTAATATTTTGATAGTTTTGTAAATTTCATTTCCGTCTGTGGAATCTAAAGTTCCAAATAACCATTTTTGGGTATGACCTATGATATTGAAAAGTCCGCGTTTTTGTCTAGAAATTGGTTTAAGGTTACGTAATTTTTGTTCGATACGCTTTATTTCGGCGATTACGTGATTTAATAAGCCTCTGAGAAGATGTTTTTCTTCTTGTTGTTCGTGATAACTGTAAACAATTTCAATTTTTGATTTAATTAGTGTAACAAGGTCGTCAAAGGGTTTTAGGTCAATGAGGTGTAGAAAAGTATGTTTCATTAAGGTTACTTGTGCTTCTCCATAAGAAAAAGGTAATATTGGGTTGTCAATAGTCTTTATCTGTACGTCCTGGGTCAATATGGTTTTACTTAGTAACATGAGAAGGGCCAGGGACTGGAGAACTTGCATTGTCTGTAACAACAGATTTTTTCTTTAGTTTTCTCTGAGGTTTTATTTTTGATTTATGATAAGTACGTTTTTTAGTTTTAATTTTATTATCTAAGTCTTGAATGACAGTTATTTCCTTATATTTAGGATCAATTTTATTCCTAGGGTCTGATTGTAAATATGCGGGTCGTTCAATATTGATGGGTTCTGGTTCTCTTCGAGATTCATTGACTTTTTCTAAATTGCGTTTAGCTTTTTGATTATTTTGGTTAACAATTGTATTTAGTGTTTTTATATTTTGGGCATGTTTGTCCAAATATTCACTAATGATTTGTTCATCTGATATATCAAAAGGATCTGTTAAATTTTGATTTCCTTTGATAACTTGAAAAGGGGTAAAATTTGTTACTGAGTGGATAGAATTATTATATCCAATTAATGCATATTTTATTAATATTTTTACATCTTTATCTGGTTGTTCCAGATATAAAGCTCTGAGTTGTTCAAGTAAAGTTGAATGAAGTCTTTCAACTGGACTATTACTGTTAGGGTTATATGCAGTTGTATAATGAATCGTAATTTTATGTTTGGTACAAAATTCTTCAATTAAGTGATTTTTGAATTCGGTTCCATTATCACAAGTTATGATTTTGGGCAAGCCGAAATGAGATATAAAGTTCAATAAACTATCTATGATGTCAACAGCATTAAGTGTTATAGGATATGCTTGTGCAAACCTCGAAAAACTATCAATAATTGTTAAGAAAGGTTGGTTTTTTACTTTGAATGTATCTATATAAATATGTTCAAAAGGAAAAGTACCAATTGGTGTGGGTTTAAATTTTAAAATATTTGGGTGTCTCTCATATTTCGTTTTTTGACAAATTTCACAAGTATTAACATAATTTATTACATCATTACTAATATCAGGCCAGTAATGTGAGCGAGATATTGATTTATGTGTTTCAGTGATTCCTTTGTGATTAGTTTTTCCTTCGTGATGATACTTTATCATCTCTTTTTGTTCTTCTGAATTTTCTATATCTCTTAATACTTTGGGACATTCTATTAATTTTAAGCTTGAATTTTTGAAATATTTTTGAATAGTCGTAATTATTTTTTCTTTATTATTTCTAAAATTAATAGCATACAATGTGTTTGGAGTTAAATATTCTTTTACAGTTTGTAAAATGTGTTCTTCTAAATTATTAATCGGTAAACTAATGTTTATTCTTTTTTTACTATTTTGGTGTAATGATTTGCGATTTATACAAGGTTTTGTAATATTTTCGGTACAGAAAAATATAATTTGGTGTTTATATTGATTTAAAGGTTTTTCGGAAATTTTTATTTCTAGTATAGGATTTTCTGTTGCTGAATGCACAGTTTCATTAGAAGAATGTTCGTCATGTATGACTGGTCTCAAGGTGACGTCTTGGATTATGTTGATTGGAGTTGGATTATTAGTTTCTATTAATGGCTGGATATTATTAGGATTAAAGTCAGGGATTTCTGTATATAGGTCAATAATATTTTCTGGAAGGTTTTCCTCTGATGGATTTTCAATTGAAAAGTCTGTAATAATTTTGTCATTGTCATTTTGGTCTGCGTTAGCTACAATTGATTCATTTTCGAGGGCATTAATTTCAATACGAGACAAAGCATCTGCGTTGGTATTTTCTTTGCCTTTTTTATACACTACGTTGTAGTCATATTCTTCAAGTTTCAGTCTCCAACGCACGAGACGTGAATTTGGTTCCTTAAGATTAAAAAGCCACTGAAGGGGTTTATGATCTGTCACTATCGTGAATTTTCTTCCGAAAAGATAAGGTCGAAAATATTTAACAAAATTTACACAAGAAAGTAACTCTTTTTCAACTGTCGAATAATTTTGTTCAGCGGGGTTCAATGTTCTACTTGCATACGCTATTGGTCGATCTTTGCCTATAGGACCTTGGCTTAAAACACTGCCAATTGCTACATTTGAAGCATCACAAGTTAAGATAAAAGGTTTGGTAAAATCAGGATAAGCTAATATAGGTTCATTCATGAGAAGTGATTTACATTTTTCAAAAGCATCCTTAAATTCAGATGTGTGAACTATTCTTTCGTTCTTCTTTAAACATTTTGTGAGAGGTTTCGTAATTTGAGCAAAATTTTTAATGAATCTGCGGTAATAACCGACTAAACCTAAAAATGACTTAATTTCTTTAGCTGTTTTTGGGATTGGATATTTTTGTATGGCTTCTATTTTTTTTGGGTTTGGCTTAATGCCATTAGGAGTTATTACATGTCCTAAAAATTCAACATTTCTTTTTAAAAATTCCGACTTATCTAGTTGAACTTTTAAATTTGCTTCTCGTAATTTGGAAAATACTAATTTAAGATTTGCAATGTGTTCCTGAAGTGAAGTTGAAAATATAATAATATCATCCATGTATACTAGACAAATTTTGTCACGTAAATCTTTTAATACATGGTCCATGACTCTTTGAAATGAGGCAGGGGCATTTTTAAGGCCAAATGGTAATCTAAGAAATTCAAAATGTCCATTTTCGACATTAAAAGCAGTTTTGGAAATTGAATTTGGATCCATTTCTATTTGATGGTAACCAGATGCAAGGTCAAGGGTAGAAAAATAATTACATTTTCCTAATTTGTCAAGTATGTCGTCAATGTTAGGGATTGGATACCTATCGTCAATCGTTTTTTCGTTTAGTTTCCTATAATCTACAACAATACGCCATTTTTGTTTTCCACTGGCATCCATTTTTTTTGGAACGATCCATATTGGACTGGACCAGGGTGATGATGATGGTCGAATTATGCCATTTTTTAACATGTCACCTATTTGTCTTTGAACTTCTTGTTTGTGAATATGAGGAAATCGATAAGATTTTGTGTGGATAGGAATTTCGTCACGAGTTTTTATTTCATGTTTAATTTGATTTGTGAAAGTTAATTTTGAGTCATTGGTATGAAAAATGTCTTTGTATTTATTACATAAACGAATGATTTCACTACGTTCTTCTGAATTTAAATGATTAGTCCTTATTAAATTTTCAATTTTAATGTTTGATGAATTTTGTTTTTCCTTTGAAAATTGCGAGATATGAAAGTTATAGATTTCAAAATTTTCTTTAAGAGGGTAACACAAAATTGGTTCATCTAAAGTCATTGATATGGTTTTGTCACTACAGTTATATATTTCAAAGTATGCTCTACCATTCTTTGCAATACAAACAGTTTCTGGAATATACAAGGAGTCGTCATAAACTAATTCTGGTATTAAAATTTCTCCATTATCCATACTAACAGGATAATCTTTTATAAGTGTTTCATGGGGTGGAATTTCAAAAGTAAAGCTAGTTTCATATGGTTGCCTATAATAAAATGGAATTTCAATTTTATTATTAGATAATTTTTGATTAGGGAAATCTATTGAAAAATTCATTTTTACTAAATCATTAAGGCCTAAAATTCCGTCGAAATATTCGTGAAAGTTAAATAAGATAAATTCAATTTGGTGGTTACTATTAAAATCTTGGAATGCGGGTAAAAGTGCTCTGTATCTTATTTCTTTTTCACCTAGGGATGTTTTTAGATTACAAGGGTTGTGATATATTAAATCGGGGTAAAAGTTTTCTGCTATAGATGGTTTTAATATTGATGTGAAGCATCCAGTATCAATTAATAGTTTAATAGGTGGATTAGATATTTGTATGTAGGGTAAAGAATTTACAATAGCTGAATTCATTTCTACTATGTTTGTTGGTCTGTCTGTGAGTCTAATTGAAAATTTTGTTCGTTGTTATCAGAATTTGCATCTCTTTCATTTATTGATGAAAAATAATCTGATTGGTCATGATTATCAGTATAATCACTTTCATAATACTCTTGTTTTTCGTCATTAATATTTGAATATTGATATTGATAAGGTGGGGTGTCAAATGAATTGTCAAAATTTGAATAATCATAATAATTGTTAGAAGTATAGGGATCAATGTTATGTAATTCGTCAAATGAAAAATTTGGTGGTCCACGGGATTGAAAATAATTAGGTCTCTGTGTAGGTACAGATGTTCTAGAAGGAACACGAGATTGTGTTGACATTGGTTCTGGAATTGTCTGATTCTGTCTATTTTGTGGATTTGGTTTAAATACGTGTTTAGGTGTTTTGAAAACTTGAGAGTTAGTTGGGAATCGTTGGGGTATTTGTCTAGGACGAATATTTATTGGTTGACTGGGAAAATCGTTTGTTTGTCGAATATGTCTTTGAAATTGGGGTGGTATATTTCGTAAATTATCAACACTTTGATGAAATCTAGGAGTTGGTGTTTGTGGGAGATAAGATCGTTGTTGATTTATATTTGGATGGATCTGTCTTGAATTTTGTGGTTTGTATTGAGATGAAGTTGTCAAATTTCTAGTCATTTTAAAATTTTCGTCATCTATTACATGAGACATTGCAGTTTCTAGAGAATCTGGTTTTTGTAAAATTACCTTGTCTTGTAGTCGTTCAGGTAAATTTCTTAAAAATGTTTTTAATGACAGTTGGTCGTATTGATTTAAATAAATTTGTTTTGTTTGTCTATTCATTTCCGTTTCTGGAAGTGAATTTAATTTAAATGCTACTTTACTTCTAGCAATTTGAATTCTTTTTGCAAAATCAATATGATGTTCATTTCTATGTGGAGTTAATGTTAATAAATTTTGTTCTAAACAATCTAAGCTACTTCGATCACCAAAATTTGATCTGAGAGCATTTTTTATATCAGCCCAAGTTGTTAATTCTAACCTTGAACCAATAAGAATTTGAGCTCTTTCGGTTAATTTACTTAAAATTACTCTTAATAGATATTTGTTCAAATGTTCATCATTTGAGCGATATAGTTCAATAAATTCGTCACAGGCTTTGATAAAAATTTCTAATGTATCAGAATTTCCATTATAATTAAAAATTGTATTTGCATATGCTTGCAAAACCGTAAAATTTGTTTGTTGAATGTTTGCCATTTCGGGGTTCCTAGTAGTCATTGTTAAATTTTCTCTGTCTTCTAAATTTAAAGAATTTGCCAAAAGTTCAGTTAAAGATTCTATCATCAAATTTTAATCAAAATTTTAATTTTGTGTGAATAATTTTATACACTCTGTATAATACAAATTACTTTTTATGCTACGAATTTGATATATTAAGCGCTAGTACTTGCTGTGAGTTTTAGATTGCAGTTACGATACAATTGCAAACGCATTTAATTACAAGCTAATTGAAATTATACCTAAAGAATTTAGAATCAGCAGATTTCGAAAGGTTCGTTATAACTAAGTTTATTGACTTAAATTTACTCTATATGTAAAATTTTTTTTGGAGAATTTTTGGGATGGAGAAATGGGATTTTATTTCAGAATTTTTTCGTTTTCTTCCTTAATTATGTTCGAACGTCTTCTATAGATTTTCGAACGCAAAATTGCTGGTCCTTATTCTCTACTATAGACATATAAGGGTTTCTTACCGAAGTATCCAGACAATTTTCACCTTTTTTGTCTCCAATAGACTGGTCGTTCACTTGGAACAATTCCTGACGGTTTTGGGGTACCGGAGTCCTGAATCCTCTTCTTGCTTCGTTTCTTTGGAGTTTTCTCGACAGACTACTCAATTCATCCGCCTTTGTTAGAGCCTACTCAGTTCAGCCCTTGTGTCTTCTTGTTGGTCTTCCGTCAATGGAGTACACACACAAAAAGTTGCCCAATGCACTGCACACGCGAAACTAACTAAGTAAGTTCTTTTCTTGTCTAAAACTTTAAAAAGTACGCCAAAATTTATCCAAAAATTTGACTGACAAGATCCTACAACGACTGCGCCAATGATGAAAATCGTTTCATAAACTTGGTTTTAAAAAAAACTTTATTTCTGAAAGATTTATAATACGAGTTGAATACAATGAAGAGTATAGCAGAACTGAACTATATCATATTAATACCTATATTTATAGGTTCGTATTAACCTGATTGTCTTTGCACTTTTTCACAACATTATTCGCGATGTACTGAACTAATTATTTAATAACTAAATGGATTCAAGGACAATGATGAAAATAAAGGCACCAAATTAACTAAATTCTACCAATTAAAAAAACACTAATCATTTACGGCGGGTCGAAACAAATTTTTTTGAATTCCTGAAATACAACAAAAGATGTGAAGTTTTTCGAAACAAAACCTGTAACGAAAGATTGTTGAATAAAGTATACGTATTTTTCAGTAAGAAATTCATTCCTGCACTGTAAAAAAACTCAAATTTCATTCAATTTTACTCAATTTCTGTCCACACCCGATTGAGTGAAACGTTCACTCTATCTAAAACTCAGTGAAACTATTGCCATCAGAAATGAGTAGTTTTACTCAAATTCGAGTTACTGCTAACTATCAATTGAGTTACTCTTGATTCTATTCTAAATATATAAAACCAATTTAGACTTTTGTGTAATATGATTTAAATTTAACTATTATTGGGCAATTTTTTACTCAGACTTAGTTTATATTCTCTTTAAATTTTAATTTAAATATCATTGTATTAAAGTCATAAACTACTAAGCTGCTATAGTGGTTTCTACACAGATCTGTTTTAGAGACAATATTTTAGGTCTCGATTAAAGGAATTGGTTCACCGATCGGATAAATAAATTGCCGTAACCTATATTGTACGTTACAAATATGTAATTATAGGTAACAATTTAACTATCCGTTTATTTAACCAATCGAGACTTAATATATTGTCTTTAATTATTGTAATTAAATCACTGCATTTAAATACAATTTTCACTGGAATAACAAGACAAACCGATACTTGTCCAACTCCAAAGCACACCATACGCCATCCTGCCATCCACCACGCCATGGTCACGAGATAGCCTAATATTTAAGGAGTAAGTACCTATATTTGAGTGAAACTACACAGTTCTAATTTAAATATAATCACAAATGAGTAAAATGATTAAAATGCTCAATAACTTAAAAAATAAAAGAGGTAAAGACACCTATGATATGAATAGTCACATTGTAAAATCCATAAAACATACCATATTGATGCCTCTTAGTTTCTCTCTAACAAACTTAAGTTAAATTCTAGTAAGACAGAAACTTTAATATTTACTCTAAGAGAGGCTAAAGATATTTTAAATCCTAATCTGTGAAATTTTTAGGAGTTCATCTAGATTCTAAGTTAACATGGGACCGTCACACAGATTATATAGGTAAAAAAATATCAAAACATTTGTACCTCCTTCGCAGTTTGAGACACCAAGTGTCATCACAAATTTTGATAACAGCCTATCACAGTCTCATTCATTCTTTATTATCTTATAGTATATTAATTTGGGGACACTCTGCTTCTTCTGCTGATGTATTTGCTCTACAGAGAAAAGCCATAAGAATTATAGCCTTAAATATACAGACGACTGCAGGCAAAAGTTTATCGAATTAAAGATACTAACACTGCCTTGTGTATATATTCTGCATTGCTTACTTCATATAAAAAACAATATTGGAAGTTATACTATGAGGAATGAAATTCATGCACACCATACAAGAAATAATACGATCTTACAAGTGGGTTTTTCAAGACTTGCAAAAACTAGGAATGGTACATGTTATTGGGGAGTAAAATTCTATAACGCTCTACCTAAAGAAATTAAGGATTTTAAATTTTCGAGTTTTAGGTATAAGTTAAAGATTTATCTGTTGCTCAATGCATTTTATAGTCCTCAAGAATTTTTAAATAGCAATTTGCTAGCAATGATGTCTTAGAATAATTTCTTTTTATTTTTATCTTTGTTTTAACTGAATATGTTTGTCTATTATTTTACTTCTATCTAGTTTTTCACATTATCTACTACAAAATTGTTTTAGTGTTAGTATTTTCTGTGTGTACTGTTCTTTTTTGACTTGTGCAAATACTTTGTATACTTGGGCACCAATAAACTAAACTAAACTAAACCAAAACTAAACAATATTGAGTGAAAATGTACTCAATAATTTCACTCAATGGATTCATTCCCAACCTTTATTGCTTTCACTCACACCGATTTTTTTACAGTGTGGAATTTCGGAATTTAAAATGAAATCACTCTAGCTTTAATAGGTACTAAATTTTAGCTCGCGATTATTTAAATATAAGTGTGAATATCAACTTGAACTATCTTATGTTTACGTAAAATTTACGTTGACTTATTTGTTATAATTTTATATTTCGTCAGAATTCACACAAACAAATGTTCAAACGTATTCGCATGTGTGACCGCCGTTGTACGCCTGTAGAGCTATTTTCACACCATTCTATTGGTCTGTCCTTTCTTTTTGAACTATTGAAATTATGTACGGTTACTTAATAATTAAGTACTTTGAATGACTATCTGTCAGTACAAATTTCACGTCATATCAATCGACCCGATCCGTAATGAGACCAAGGAGGTAATTTGTGAGATAATTTAAAATGCTGATCCAGATGTCTGGGCGATCGTGGACCGCGCTACATTTCCTCCACTTTGAGCGCGGTTTAACACCTAGCTTGCGCTCAACTGGGACTATGCCACATCAAAGGCGGTCTCGCTAAAAATACAAACAACGCCCGATAGTTTGACTGATCATTGCCGCCTTTGATTCTACTCCGGACGCGATATGATGTCTCATTTGATACCGAGGCCGATTTCAGGAAACGTACCAGAGGAAACATATTGGCATTTAAACGGTCGGAACTTCTAAATTAAAATGCGACAGGCTGCGAGCGGTAGCCGTTAGCGTTCATTGATATAATTATGAGATTTATGTTATTGATGCGTCCGTTCAGTTCACCATCTCAGCAGTTTCCTATCGCTCCGTCCTTCGACGAAATAATCACATTGGGCGGCGTGATATTAACGACAAGTTTTGAATATGTATCTACAAGGTGTAACTGAAATAAGTATTCAAAATTTCTGAGCTTGTAAAACAAGTCGAAAAATGACGAAAACTTTAGTACAATTTTTGTCAGTGGCGGCTCCTAAGGGAGCTACGCTCTCCTAAAGGGGTAACCTCGGAAACAGTTTTTAATGCGTAACATCCAAACGGCTCGACATTAAGTCACGAAATTTTGGTGAGATATTAACCTTGACGTGCTTAATAAGTCTCATAAAATACATTTCAAAATTTGCTACAGGGGCGTGAGAAAATGCAGGACCCAGGGACAAATTTAATCATATCTTTTTTGTAGTCAATTTTTTCTAGTTCCTGACTCGAAAATATTGAAATTTGAAGTATTTAACATAAAAAAGGTCCTCTTGTTAAATTTCACTAGGATGTGCCGTTTTCCAGTAAAATCGATTTCAATCATTCCCAACGTGCTCCAAATTCAACTTTCATTACATAGCAAAATAAATTAATTGCAGTGTGCCATGGGGAAAACAACTAGTCTGACAGTTAACAGAAATGTCAA
>NW_019416218.1:1116943-1259364 GCF_000390285.2 Anoplophora glabripennis | reverse complement strand
ATCAAAATATACTCCTAAATTTTTTGCAGTGGTAACAAACGGAATCAACTGACCATCAATGTTAATACGCATGCTTGCTTTTAAGTGTTCACGTTTTTTCTTTGTGGAAAACAAAACTACTTTTGATTTATTGGGATTGAGGCGTAAATTATGATTTATAGCATAGTTATTAATATTGGATAAATCATCATTTATAATTGTCAGTGCCTCATCAGACTTATCAGTTGCAAAGTGATGATAAAGCTGTGTATCGTCTGCAAAAAACTGAACATTACATTTTGTAATTACATTTGTTAGGTCGAACGTATAAAGAAGAAACAATAAAGGCCCAAGTACTGAACCCTGCGGCACACCCGACACGATTTGCTGGGCAGTCGAAACATTATTATCCAATATTACTTGTTGGAATCTGTTTTCTAAATAGTTACTTAAAAAGTTCAACGAGACATCGTTAAAACCTAAGTACTTGCATTTGGCGATAAGCAGTTTATGATTAATTGTATCGAAAGCTTTTGTAAAATCTAAAAGAACCAATGCAGAAGCTTGCCCAATGTCTAAAGCACGCAATATATTGTCAGTCACATTTGCCAAGGCAGTTGCCGTACTATGGCCCTTCCGAAATCCAGACTGATGTACTGGAAACAGATTATGCTCTATTACATACTTAGTTATTTGCCCGTAAACAACTTTTTCCAAAATTTTTGATAAAATTGGCAATAGACTAATGGGCCGCAGATCACTCATATTCGTTGGGTTGTGACATTTAGGAAGAGGTGTTACAAGAGCTGTTTTCCAGGAATCTGGAAAAAAACCCCTTTCCAGACAGCTATTGACAATGTGAGTGACGTATATCCCTACAGCAGGCATACACAGTCTCAACATCTGAGGAGAAACACCATCAACACCTTGAGCGTTTGATTTTATATCTGAAATAATTTTAAGTACATCTGCATGATCGACAAGATTAAAAGCAAACTTAAAGTCACGGTGAAAAAAATGGGTCTGATAGAACTCTATACTTTGAGAACAGACATAATCACTATTTTGAAAGACTGAGACCAGATAATCATTAATGCCGTTCGGATTACATAAATGTGCTGGAATTTCAGAATCATTAGTACATTGAATTTTTAGTGTCTTAAGTGCTTTATAAAAAAAGCGTGTATTTTTTTGATCATTTATATGTTTTAAGTATGCAGCTTTTTCTCTACGAACAGAAGCTTTAGCAAAATTTCTCCACTGTTTGTAATTGTCCCAGTTTTCAGGTGTTTTGCGCCTTTTATAAATATGTAAAGCTTTATCTCGTAAATTCATAATCAATTTCAAATTTTCAGTTAGCCAAGGAGCACGCGGTTTGCTAACACGGACGGTTCTCAGTGGCGCATGTATATTAAAAAGGTGCATGATATGATCAGTAAGAAATTTCACCTTATCATCAATATCATGTATGCGCAATATATTAGACCACTGACTATCAGTTCAAAATAACATGTCTCATATGATAGTATGGAGGATATTGAGAGAACAACAATTGTATCACTATCATTATAGACAGGCCCAAGACATTTTACCACAGGACAGGCCCATGCGCAGACAGTTTTGTCGGTTGATTTTAGACAGGCAAGCCGAAGATCCGTTTCTATCGAATATTATTTTTACCGATGAAGCTACCTTTCCAGAAGCGGTGTTTTTAATATGCGCAATGAACATATGTGGGCCGAAGAAAATCCTAATGCTCGGCATTAGGATTTTAAAAATAAATGTTTGGGCTGCCACATTAGGAAATAGATAATCTATTTGGATATCACATCATGCCTGGAAATTTAACCGGAGCAATGTACCATCAATTTTTGTCTACTAGATTGTATGAATTTTTAGATGATATTCCTTTGGTAAGACAAGGTTCCTTATGGTACATGCATGACGGCGCCCCTCCTCACTTCAACCGTCACTGTCGACAGTGGTTAAACGAGCACTTCCCAAATCGCTGGATTGGCCGAGGAAATGATGCTGCTATAAATTGGCCTCCACGGTCACCAGACCGCAACTCAATGGATTTTAGCGTGTGGGGTCAAATGAAACTAAAAGTGTATTTCCAAGCTGTTGACAATGAGGAACAGTTGCGTCAGCGTATAGAAAATGCATTTAATGAACTCAATGTGAAGCACAAACGATACCGGAACCTATTTTCTTTGGAAAACAGGTTACGTGCGTACATTAGGGCAAACGGCGGACATTTTGAAAGTTGAATATAGTCTGTCTTCTTGACTAGGGCATATTTTCTACTAAAGAAATTAAGATATTTGTTAAACTAAACTAAATGGTTTAAATCTGTTAAAATGTTACGTAAAAGTTTCAGTCGCTTACAATAGTTTAATAAATAATCTCATTTGTATCTATTTTTAGCTTTTATTTATATCACCATATTTTTATTTGTTACTATTAAGAAAGTTAAAAATATTTGACATTTCTGTTAACTGTCAGACTAGTTGTTTTCCCCATGGCACACTGCAATTAATTTATTTTGCTATGTAATGAAAGTTGAATTTGGAGCACGTTGGGAATGATTGAAATCGATTTCACTGGAAAACAGTACATTCTAGTGAAACTTAACATGAGAATCTTTTTTATGTTAAATACTTCAAATTTCAATATTTTCGAGTCAGGAACTAGAAAAAATTTACTACAAGAAAGATATGATTAAATTTGTCCCAGGGTCCTGCATTTTCTCACGCCCCTGTAGCAAATTTTAAAATGTATTTCATGAGACTTATTAAGCACGTCAAGGTTAATATCTCACCAAAATTTCGTGACTTAATGTCGAGTCGTTTGGATGTTACGCATTAAAAATTGTTTCCGAGGTTACCCCTTTAGGAGAGCGTAGCTCCCCTAGGAGCCGCCACTGACAAAAATTGTACTAAATTATTCGTAATTTTTCGACTTGTTTTACAAGCTCAGAAATTTTGAATACTTATTTCAGTTACACCTTGTATATCGGACCTAACCAAGCAAAACGAAACTAAAAAATTTGGAATTTACTTGTTCCAGATTTGGGTTACATTTTTTTTTTTCTAAAAATAAGAAACTCAAAGTTTTATCCTCCACTCATTAAAAATTGTATGTGATATTAAACATTAGTTCAGGTCGGTAGAAATTCATACTTTTATTCTTATTTTTACGTCAAGTATAGTAAAAAAACATAAGAGATTAGCAGTAATACATGTTAAATAATACATTGTAAAAAGAAAATGCACACTCAAATACATAATTCTGCATAACGCATTATGTACGAGGTCTGTTCTGAAAATAGCCAAACTTTTTGAATTGCGCGCTAATAGAGATATTTAGTGATATGCGGTTGGCAGCATTGCGTATATAACTCAAGGATATTTATAATACATAGGATTGCTCGATCCCTATACCTTCAATGTTGGCCGTCTTTTAATAAATTTGTGTTATATCTTTTCCTTAAACTTTTAGCAGTAGTGTGTATATTGTAGAACTTTTTTAAATCTTTGTGCACTATTTGTAGCAATAATAATACGGTAAGTTGTAAGAAACAAATATAAAATTCTTAGTGGTAACCTATAATCTTTCATAAAAGATGCCGGGATGCCGTTGTACTGTAATAACAGCCGTATTTCAACGAAAAGGGATAATCCAGAAATAGTTTACCATAATTTTCCCAAGGAAAAACATTTTGTATCTGACACTATTCGAAAAGAATGGATTAGACGTTGTAAGAGAGCAGACGATTGATATCCTAGTACCAGACAAATCTGTTCCATTCATTTTGTTAAAAATGATTGGAACGTGATATGGGAAATGAATTATTAGGTAATAATTACATTATTTGTTCAATGTTCGGGTTGTCGCAAACAATTGCTGTATATTAATTTGTATGTTTGCAACTACGAAAACTCCTTAAAACAACTGCTGTGCCATCATTATTATCCACGAGATGTAACGAGTTTACGGGCACAAAGATAATAAAAAAAAAGAAATGCAAGAATAATTACAAAGAAAGGAGGAAATAAATAAATTAATTATTGATAAGGCTGCACCAAGTATTTCAACAACCCCAATTGAATCAAATAAGCTCTGCCTAGCTGATGAAGAAAATAAAATAAAAAATAATCTGTATACACATACCATGTCTTGGGTATAAGGTATAACCCAAGGATATTTATAATACATAGGATTGCTAGATAAGCAAATAATTTCGCCACGGTAGTGGGGGTTGTGACGTCATCGCGAAGTGTTTAATTGTTAGTGACAATTTTTGAAATGTGGGATTTTCTGCAATGTAAAATTTTGCGTGAAACTGGGAAGAACTTTCACCAAAATTTTTCAACTCTTGAAACAAACTTACCAAGATGCTCTGAGTCGCACAAAATGCCACGAAAGGATTTCATGATTTAAATATGGTCAATTGAAGATAATCCTCGACCAGGAAAGCCTTCGACTTCAAACTGATGACTCCCACGTTCAGAAAGTCAAAGATCTGGCGGCGTGCAAATCGCCGATTGACTGTCAGAGAAATGGCAGAAAGGGTTAGCATATCAATTGGGTAATGCCATGAAATTTTGACTGAAAAATTAAACATGCATAGAGTTGTAGCAAAATTTGTTCCTCGTTTGATGAACAAACAACAGAAACAACGGCAACTTTTTGAACAATCTAATGGCGATGAAACTTTCATTGAAAGAACCACAGTGGGAGACGAAAGCTTGGTTTACGGCTACGACATTGGGACAAAAGCTCCAAGATCCAATGTCATTGTTTTTTTCGACTTTAATGGAATTGTGCATTTTGAATTCTTGCCTCAAGGTGAAACAGTGAAGCGTGTGTACTATCAAGACGTTTCACAACGGTTACGTGAAAAAATCCGCAAAAGAGACTAGACCATTTCAAATGAAGCTAACCAGGACTGCTTCGAAAAATGGAAACATCGCTGGGAAAAGTATGTGATTAGGGGAGGAGAGTACTTTGAAGGAGACAAGGACCAATAATATATGTAATTAAAAATATGGTTAAAAAAAATAAAGTTCGATTATTTTCTGAACAGACCACATATGTTCAATTCACTTACACTGAAATAAGTGCGCTTTATTATTTATTAGAATTCTATATGCCATTATAAGATCATTGTATACTATATGTGACAATTAAACAGGTGAATATTGGATATAAAACGCGTACTGCTAGCACAGTTGTATAGTGACTATAATCCTTATTCTTTATTAAATTATTGTATAACTAGTATACAATGTTTTTTATACCCTTTACGAAATAATAGCAATAAGTGTTATTATAGTGTTCCATATCGTTATTAGAACATCTAGTACTGGTTATAAGTTTTATAATAATAAATGTATTAAACTGTTGTATACTCTGTATGAGTTAAAAACATATGACATTAAGTTTTCAGAAATTTTATTGGATAACTGTAATTACAAGCTAAGGTTCTAATGTAAACATACATAAAACATACTTTTAAGCATTAAAAATGATGACAAATCGCTCCCAAAACTGTCCAGTTTATTTTCTTAGCAACGATGCACCCGTATTTTCTTGTATTACATGAGAATTTGCACTATAACTCTTCCACCTTAAGAATGAAGCATCCCCAGAAAGGTTGAGCTTCTTTCCATATAATTTTATTTCCTCTGGTTGATTGACTTTATACCCATGCTCTTCTTTGTCACCGTTAACCTTCTGTTCCTCCATCTTATGTAAAACTTAACATCAGCGATTTCTAATAGGACCTACAAAATAATAATTTTTAAGATTTAGACAAGATTTACATTTGAAAAAACAAAACAATTACAAGCCATAAAACAGTTAGATACTTACATAATAATTTTCCATTTCACACAACGCGATATGATCATGTATCCCACAAAACATGTGCATATACTGTCCATTTTCATCAAACTAGACGTGTGTAAGTCGATGCACAGCGGACTGTCGGAAATTTTACGATTGTTGTATTTTCTCTTCTTGAGTAAAGATAATAAAGACGTTGTGGTTTTGTGTGTTTATTTTGACAATGATTGAACATGTATGGACAATAAAAGTGGACTGTATAAGATAGTTGAGTACCGTTCTGCTTCATGCATAGCATGCTACTGAAATCTTAGAAGGGATGAGCTCGTGCGGCGAACCCTAAATCAGCGGCTGGAATAGCCAGGTTTCTTATTGAGTCGGCGCACTTCGCTCTCGGGTCTGACATATGATTATTATTACAAGACTATGAATATAACTTAACAACGATCATAACCGATTATGCACCGAGAGGTGACGATCACTTAACCATTATAAGATGCGTTTTACACGTTAAAAACGGAAACATATTCAGTATAAGAACGAATAATTCTGTTAATACAATTGTTATATACAAATTCGGATACTGGTCTTTATACAACAAATCTTCCCTACTATACAATTGGAACATAAAGTCTATAACACCTAATAATGTATAAGTAATTCATTATAACCTTTATTTCATAGATGCATAAGGTGTATTAAGCACCTTCCAGTTAAACTCATTGTATAATGAGTATGGAGATGATTGCTTTTTTAATAATAAAAGTTGTATATTGGTTATAAAATTTTTAATATGCGCTATACACATTATTCTAGATAAACAGTTTAATAAGCCCATTTCTTTCAGTATACATTTCTTGTATTTGAAGATACTGCAAATATGTAAAAACTAAAATGTAAATTTCTATCAATGTAACTAAATATATTATTGGTTACTTCATCTTTCAAGTTTTGACTGAGACAAATTACTCCAAGCAGTAGATTTTCCCCTAGATCGTTAACAAAATGACCTTTTTTGACAGCTGAAACAATTGAAATTCACGCAACTAGTTAATGTATGTTCAAATTTTACCTATAAGCAGCTACTGCGATGTAACAAATTTGGAGACTATATTTTCAGTACTTCTTGAGAACTTCGGTTCAATCTGCGGTTTACGATTTAACCTTCGAAGAATCGTTTGTCTCAGGAAACATTTTAGCGGAAAATAATTGTCCTTTAACGAGGACGAATGGTTCCATAAATTTCGTCGATTAATATGCCAATCTAAATATATTATCATAATACATATAATACAAGGAGTGGAATCGTGAAGTTATTTTGTATCAAATTTTGTGGCTCAAAATTCGCGATTCCAAGAGTTGTATTCATTAGGCTCATTCGATTTGATTTGACAACTCAGGAATTCGAAAAAAAGCATATTGATAAAGTGGATTAAAGTCCAAGATCAACATTTATTAGCCTAGGATAGTCCTTGGCGAGACTGTTACATGCGATAATTTAGATTTTAAAAAATAGCGGTTGCCTCCTTATTGTACAACACCATCTAAATGTGTAATGTCATATCAAATTAAATAATAATAATTGAATAATTTGTTGTATTTTTAATTAATTTTGGATAGCTCCCGCTAAATGGAACTGGGCACGTAACTATCTTTAAGGTAAATTTTGAGTGACTTGGGACTTACCGCAGGTTTTCCGGGGTCTTCCCTGTTGCAGAGGGCCCTCAGTCTTCAGTTCGGAGTGGAAACGGGATGAAACAAGATTGCGGCACACTTCAATTTAATTAAAGCGAAAGTATGGTATATCAAATAGCGGCACTCGTGAAAAACCAGCGATTAAGAGTGAATATAACTGACGACTCGAACTTCATGTAGCTGTGTGTGAGTCGCAAGTCGGTATCGCGCAAATTAGACAAAAAAGAATAAAAAATTGAACGGAATAGCGGGTTATTTTAAATGCAAACTAAACTAAGGTTAAACTTAATTATATTAAAACTACTATTTTAACGAATACTGAACAATAATAATAATATCTCTACTCCTCATTCTAATTACGAGAATTAGCCCAGAAGTCGGAGACTTGTGCGAGAGAGGAGGCGGCATATTATTATTACGCAGGCCGCATTTGCGCCCAGGAACGACTTATGTTGGTAGGCCCTAACCACCATTCAGTGCAGGAATGAGGGAAACCTGGAAAACCTCATTAATTAGGGGGGTGGTCAAATGCCAACCGGTGTGAATCTCTCACATTGACCCAAGCCAACATTCTTCCACCCTACCATACCTGCACAGAGGGCGCCAATCCTCCGTACAAGTATAGATAGTATAGAAATAATTATGAAAACTGCAAAAGTGCAATATGGATAAAAAAATTTGTCAGAATAGCAAAACATATTCCTAAGGAAGAAAAAATTATCTGCTTTAAGTTAGGCAACAACATTTCATAACAACATAATTATGTTTTTATATTTATTTATATATGTATTTATAAATTAAAAACAATACAGAAAGAAGAACGTAAGGGCCACAAGCTGATATTTTGTTCTGATTAAGGGTTCTACTTTATTCGCATTAAATATTCTAAATATATTTGTTTCTTTTTTACTATTTGTTAATTTAGTACCTACGTTTTAATATTTGTTTCCTCGTAATGCCCAAGGAATTCCTAGGACGAAAAAGGATCAGTTTTAAGAATGACTTGTGGTTTTGAAAGATATGAAAGGTAAGGGATGGATACCTGTCTGTGGCGTTGTCAACGATGAGCTCTGACAGTTAACATGCTAAACGTGATAATGAATGAAGAGCGGGTATTACAAGTTAGCATTATATCCAGTGATTGGATGACTATATGCGCTGTCCAGTGACGTAGAAAATAACGTAAAATATGCGGAATTTAACATAATGATTTTGAAAAGCTGTTTAAATATCATGTTCTATCCAGATTTGCATGGAAATTCGTCTTGAAAATAACAAATATTAATATAATTTATAATTGACAGGTTCATTATTTGAAAAAAAAAATTATAATTCTACACAATGCATTGTTTTAAAATTTTAATTCAAAATTCATTTGTGTCGCCATATCCATGCAGTGACAGGACATACAGGATTAATTATTTCTGTCAAAATAAACTAAAAAAAAAAAAACAGATTTTGATACAGTGTAGTTTAGGATGGCCCAAAAAACACGAATTTTTTTCGTGTCTCTTGTGAAAGTGTGTTAGTTTATCATGTTTTAAGAGAACCCTCAAAATATCAGTTAAAAAAATTTTTTAGACGTCGCTCAAGATTTTTAAAACTTTTCAAAATCGTCAAAAATTGAATTTTTTTTTATTTTTTTTTTCTCGTTATTTTATCATTTTCTAGGTTGAAAAAAATCTCGATTCTGAAAATTTCAAATCGATATTTTAATTTCTAAAGGTCACTCACAATTATTTTAACATTCAAAGTAGTGTACCTATGTTTTCGAGCGACCTCTAAAAATAAATAACGAGACACTTAAATTTTAAAAAATTATAAATATTTGAAACGGTGCGGTAGTAAATTTTGCCTAGAGAAATTTTTTAAGTGTCTCGTGATTTATTTCTATTCTTTTGTTCATAAAATTCAATAAAAAAATTATTGGTTCGTTCATATTTAATTTTAGAGGCTGCTCGAAAAAGTTTAAAAAAATAATTAAATTTTTGACGATTTTGGAAAATTTTAAAAAATCTTGAGCGACCTCCAAAAAAATTTTTTTTGAGCCGATTTTTTGAGGGGGCTCTTAAAACATGATAAACTAACATATTTTCACAAGAGACACAAAAAAAAATATTTTTTTTGGGCCACCCTAATGTAGTTGTCTAGTAGCTACCTCCACGAAAAATTTTAACAAAAACTAACCAGTTAGGGATCACAAGCAGGCGCATAGCAAAGGGGGTAGAGGTAGACACGGCCCCCTCTAAAAAACCCAGTGCCCTCCCCAGAAAAAAAAAACGATCCAATACCATTTTTTTGGTCGGATTAGCCGGCTGGCCCACTCCGAGCAAAAATCGTACCTACGCCCATGGTCGTATGAATGGTTTTAACTGTGAAAGAAATTATTCGATGTCACATAGTTCTTTTGATTTGGGATTTGATTGGGGATTTCTCATTTCCAATGAAATATTTAGGTACCTACTGATAACATTTTTTTTTAATTATTTATTTATAATTTAGTGATGTCAAATTTCTACTGTTTTTTAGTCAAAATTAACGAAAATATTCATATGAATTAGGGGCTACTTCAGATATAGCCCTTAAGGAAGCGATTGTAATTGATAAAAAATATTGCCCTTGAAAATGTTTGTTAAAGGACATGGTTGAATAAAATTAAAAAGCACATCATCATACAACAGTTATTACCAAAGACAACACTTCAGCGAAGATTGTAATGTTTATCTTCTCAAATAAATAAATGTTTATAAACAAGATAACAGCAAATTTATAGTGTTATAACTAAATGCAAACCAATTACATACACTACCGGATAAACAGTCATATTTATCAAAATATTTCAAAAATTTCTTTAATTACCAATTATTGTCACTCTTTCATACAGGGCCTAGACTTGCATGTTCCATAAGGCAAAAAAAAATTATCACAGTAACTATGAAAAGTTAAAAATATGTAGCAAATTGCACTTGAAATGTTGAAGTAATTTATTTTCAATGATATTTAACTGAACCTAAAGTACTAATACTTAACCAAATTCAATTTTTCACTTAAAATGAGACAACCAATTAAAAAAGAATGAAAATATCACAACCGAGCGAAACCTTAAAGTATTTTTATTTGATAATAACGATTTTGAGGGTGCTACAAAACAATTAAGACGTACTTGGAGAAAAGCACCTAATACGCCACTGGTTTTGGTGTTTGATGACTGGCATATCGCATACAATCGGCCGTTATTTCGTTGCCACTGATAGGTCCTATTGTCTGTGTTGACGGCATCCGGGCTAGGCCTCAACTTGAGCTGACTCGTATGTTTTTAGGTGAATGAAGAAGTACTGCACTTGAATTAAACGAACATTTTGAATTTTGCATGTGGGCGATATTCTTATGAGCGACTAAGTTATTCGTTCGCCGATTGTAAATGCATCGCTATGTGTGGATGTCTACGAAGATAAGACTTAAAATATTTTATTTTTGAAGTAGTTAGGTAAGAATTTTATACCACTGTGGGCACTTTTTATATATTCCCTTTGTACCTGCTGTGTAACCTCTAGTAGGCATACAAATATGTAAACAAAATGGCACTTGTGGTTGTAAACAAAAAAAAAATGAATTAGGCAACCATAGAAAAAAATAGGATAATGAAAAAAATATAACAAAGAGGCAGAAATACAGAAAAGAAAAAAGTTATAACATTTTAAAGACATGCAATGTGTCGCAAGTGGCGCCCTCTACTAAGTAACAACAAAATTATGATCGGATTTGAATTTGTCGCTTCAAAGAACCTCCAACCCCCAAAATTTGTGCAATTATTAATTTTGTACAAGTTATTTAAAAATTAAAAAAATCCTAATTTTTCACTAATGAAATTTTGGTTCAATCATAATATTTTAATGTGCAAAATCCGCTGTTGCTCTATATACCATTACTTATGGGACTCCCTGTATAAAGAGGGAAGGGAAAATTCGAAAAATCAGAAATTTGTGAACATATCTGAGAAAAGAATCATATCAGTCATTAACTAGAACTCCGTATTTTTTTTAAAAGAGTATTACAATGGAAAATACAGGGTGTCTCATAATTAGCTGCCAACCCTGAACATGCCGATTCTATGATCAAAACTAAGTAAAAAAGTTCATATGAACATGGGTCGGAAATGCTTCCTAAGGGCACAAGGACCCATTGAAGAGGAATGGAGGAATGGAAATCATTTTTTTGCAATATCTCTCAATCACGTTGTGATAAATGAATGAAATTTGGTATACACAGCTAAATTTTGATGAGCAATTTGATGGACTAATCCATTTATTTCCACAAGGTCCATTGGGGTGGGTACGGGGGGGCCCTTGGTACTTTGCGTGTGTAACTTTTTCATCTTTGACTTTTTAACAAATTGGACAGCAAATTCCGTTTTCCCGAACTGTTTTACGTTAAAAAGGTACTCTTGTTTCAAATCGTTATCTTTAACGGTTTCTGAGAAAATCGCTCTTGAATTAATCCCACTTTGGTCAATTTCATAGTAATTTAAACAAAAAATAATAATAATAATTTAATACGTAATCAGTAATACACATTATTGATGTAGAACAATTATGATATGATGATTTGTTTATGGCTTTTGCGATGGTAATGCTGCGCGGCAGAACGCGAGTACGGCAGAAGGTTTCCAAACAGAAGGCTGACATCAAGGAGGACATTCCTCACTGTATTCCGCAATTTAGCTGCAACCGTCACTTTTCGAAGGGATCATAAGATGGAAACTTAATTTTGATAACAGACAACAAGCTATTTTAAAAACTGTTCAAAAAACCCTCCACCTTCTCTGATACAAAGTCTTGCCCTACGTGTAACACTTCTCGAAGCTATTAAGATGCTAAAACGGTTTTGACGAATTTCATTGGCTGCATCATTGATACGCTGCAGCAATTCCTCACGGGTATCGACTTCGGTGGCGTAAACTTTTTGATTTAGATATCCCCAGAAAAAGAAGTCCAGCGGGGTTAGGTCGGGAGAACGCGGCGGCCAAGCTACCGGTCCGTGCCTCCCTATCCACCGTCCAGCGAAATTTTCGTTTAGGAAATTTAGAACATTGCGACCACTATGTGCCGGGGCTCCATCGTGTTGAAAAAACATGTTACGTCGTAAATTTAGAGGCAGATCATCGAGAATTTGGGGAAGATTTTCTTGAAGTAAGTTTAAATAAAGATTTGAATTGAGACGTTGTGGAATTTCAATAGGTCCAATCAGAGTGTCGTGAATTATTCCCGCCCATAAATTTATGGAAAACCGTTGCTGGAAGTTTGTTCTCCGAACAACATGTGGGTTCTCTTCTTCCCAATAATGAGAATTATGAAAATTTAATTTTCCATTTCGGGTAAAAGTAGCTTCGTCACACCACAAAATTTTGGAAGCTTGCTCGTTGTCCAGCGACAAAATCCAGCGACAAAATTGCATACGTGGCGCAAAATCTTCTGGTATCAAGCCATGTACACGTCGATAGTGATAGGCATGTAGACCTTGTCGCTTTAATATTCTTCCAACCTGAAATGTTAGTAGCACATCTAATCAATTCTGTTAAGGAAATCTTTAAGATATGTAGTACCGTTGGCCGAGGAACATTTATTTGCCTTGAAATGTTCCGTATGCTAGTCGTAGGATCTTGTTCAATAGCGTCAAGGACCTCCGCTTCCCTATTAATCCTGGGACGTCCTTGACCCGGTGCCTTTCGAAAAGTGGCGGTTGCAGCTAAGTTGCGGAATACCGTAGGGAATGTCCTCCTTGATGGCAGCCTTCGGTTTGGAAACCTTCTCCCGTACTCGCGTTCTGCCGCTGCAGCATTACCATCGCAAAAGCCATAAATAAATATCATATCAACTAACTCTTGTCCCGTAAACTCTTCCATTTTTTTCGCTTAGAACTATTAAATTGGCAATCGGGTTGACAATACTTTGACATAAGAATACCTTGATTATTTTGTTTAAATTACTATGAAATTGACCAAAGTGGGATTAATTCAAGAGCGATTTTCTCAGAAACCGTTAAAGATAACGATTTGAAACAAGAGTACCTTTTTAACGTAAAACAGTTCGGGAAAACGGAATTTGCTGTCCAATTTGTTAAAAAGTCAAAGATGAAAAAGTTACACACGCAAAGTACCAAGGGCCCCCCCGTACCCACCCCAATGGACCTTGTGGAAATAAATGGATTAGTCCATCAAATTGCTCATCAAAATTTAGCTGTGTATACCAAATTTCATTCATTTATCACAACGCGATTGAGAGATATTGCAAAAAAATGATTTCCATTCCTCCCTCTTCAATGGGTCCCTGTGCCCTTAGGAAGCATTTCCAGACCCATGTTCATATGAACTTTTTTACTTAGTTTTGATCATAGAATCGTCCTGTACAGGGTTGGCAGCTAATTATGAGACACCCTGTATAAAGAATTTTTTTATTTTCTCAAAAATAAGACAAGTAGTAATTTTCATGAGTGTTTCAACAAGAGTTCAATAATCTAGAATGAAATAGTAATGAAACGAGGTGTTACGAAAAAGGAGGTCAAACCGTTAACACAGAGCCTTTGGGTAAAATAACAGGACTTTCCTTACGCCATTTTTTATGTAGACGCTTCGTTTTCAAGATTCAGGGTGTCAAAATTAAAATTAAAAAAATATTTTAATTAATAACTTAAATTTTGACACAATCTTTTACTTCATACAGGCAGGCATTTCTGTTATTGGTTAAACAGTCGAAACAAGAACGTAGGAAATGGGATTGTAATAACCACTGAAATATATTGACATTCAGAAAACGAGACATATATGATAAAAAAATGTTAAAAATAAATATCAAAACGATTTTTCAAAAATCTTAAGTAATTTTCAGTAAATTTATAGCAGTTTTTTATCGAGAGTTTTAGAAAATCTTAGTAAGTAAGTATGTCACTTCACTGTATCAGTTATACAAGTTTTCTCCAGGATATAAGACCGTTTGCAGACTGACAACATATTCAGAATAAGGAAAAAAAAACATATTTTCACCTGTTATGTTTATCATTACGTTACTCGAAGTTTACACGTCTATTAAACGTACAGAAAATCACGGACGACACTATAGACATAATCACACCACGCAGTATGCCTTCAAGAAACTGTTAATTAATCACAGTTATTAAGTACTTTTTACAAAACTCTCGACAAAACAGGAACAGTACATTTCCCGATGTTTACATGGGTGGCTATGTTTTCTATGATCTTTCACGAATAAAAATTAAATCCTTGTTTTTTCAACACTTCTATAGTTTGGATACCGTTGAAAAGATAGGGATAGTAACAGTAGTCGCCCTAGGATTTTATTGTCGCCCAGGGTTGGACTAACATTAACATTTTTTTTTGAGTGGTATTTGCACCGATTTTACGTAATATATATATATATATATATATAAATGCGATGCAATATGACATGTTTAAAGAGGCCTGCAAACATGACCGATTAAAGAAATCTTCACGAAAAGTACGATTTCTTGTCCATAAACACAGGCCTTAAGAGAAATTGGAAATTTAAAAAGCACAGCAAATGGGTAGATGTCACACATTCAAGGAAGTTGCAATATCCATATCCAATCAAGTTCAAAACCGAAATTCTACAAGAATAACAAGGAAGAGAAACAACAAATTTGAATCATAGGCGTGAGCAGAAAAAAGTAAAACAAACGATGGATATTTCAACCTCCTTTTCCTTCGTTTCAACTGTTATTATCGAAATTATACAATGAAAAGTTGTAACAAGATTTCAAGAATTTATGGTTAATAACACAGCCACACAAAAAAATCGACTTTCGATTACAGAGGTCAGACCATGTTTATCATACGTTTTTTGGGTCGCTGAATCTGAATGCAAGGTCCATTTAACCCGATCATCTCAGGATTTTTCATAACCTCAAAAAACCGATATTCTGAACAATTAAACCATATAACCTTACGACTCAAGCTTCCAACGCTAAATCCAATTAACCAAATCCCATAAACATTTAACCCAATGATATCCCAACCTAATAAGCCCATGAACCCAAACCACAATAACCCTATAGCCCTATAACCCCATAACAAAGGGAATAAATCATAGGCAATCTGTAGTATTGCAAAACGTCACATAGCTGAAGACTCCTTGAAAACCCTAGTACTCAAACCCAAAATGCATCCTATGTATTGATCTAGTCATTTCACATGTCCGCTCTTTTGATCTAGTCGTTCTAGTAATATAATTTTTTGGGTTATTTACTGTTATCCTTAGGATTTTCATTTCATTTAATCTAGTCAAGAGATATTCTTAACATTAATCATTAATTTATTTATTTTAGTTTTATTGATTAATTTATGGTACGGTCTATCCTATAAATTATTTTTTTTTTTTTCAAAAGCTCTTATAAGAGCTATATAATGTACAAAATCCAAGCGCGCAACCATCTTGTGTTGTACATCGGGTAATGCTAATGCCGACGGTCCTAATTAATTAATGTTATAAAAAAAACTAGATTGACTGTAATACTCGGTTCTTTAGTGAATGGGATCAAAGTACAAGATAATGAAGTTGTGGTTAGGGAATTTGCGGAAGTTCAAAGACGATTTAATGAGAAATGGCCCGACATAATAGTCACAGATAAGACTATAAAACGGATTATACAGAAATTTAAAAACACTGGTTCAGTACTAAAAAAAAGAAAAGGGTAACAGCAGTTAACGAAGAAGAAAATGTAGAATTAGTGATGCAATCAATAAGAAATGCCCCAAAGACATCTTTAAGAAAAAGAGCTTCAGAAATTGGAAACGTTAGTAAGTCTCGTTACAAAGATTGTTAAAATAAATCCTTATAAACCAAAGTTTGTCCATACACTAGAAGAAGGGGATGATTCTAAAAGGTTAGAATTTTGTTTATGCAATTTTTCCCACTATATTATTTTTTCGGGTGAGGCGACTTTTTCCACGAATGGAATAGTTAGCTCTCAAAATTGTAGTTACTGAGCTTCGGAAAATCCTAATTTACGGATTAATTGTAGACGACAGTATTCAAAAAAAGTTAACGTTTGGTGTGCCGTTTCTTATTTTGGAATAGTTGGACACTATTTTATAAAGAGAAACTTGAACCAGCATTCTTATTTGCAGTTACTAAGTACGTTTTTCTTAAACTACCTAAACGATATGCCATTAACACACCGAGAGAGGGCTTATTTTCAACAAGATGGTCATCCAAGATCGATGGATAGGACGATTATGTCCTGTTCCATGGCTGACAATAATTGACTTTTATTTGTGCTGAACCGCTTGGTAATAATGTGGACACTTTAAAAAACAGGATAAGAGAAACAATTGTTACATGATGATATTTACGGTACTTTACTCTTGGCGAATAACAATATTTTTCTAAACACTGAACACCCTGTATAAAAAATGACAAATATTTTGACAGTTTTAACCGTTTTGGAACAAGCAAGAATTTTTACAAAGAGTGACTTTTCGTCGTAAACTCACAAATAAAAAACTTTTCCTTCTTCCGGACATTACAGCGAGACACGCTGTATATTGTGGATAAGTAGCTACCTAGCATTTTATAATTTGTTCAAACAACTTTAACTGATCTTTGTTATTTATTTATTTTTGCTATTAATTTATTTACGAGATGGCAAATACCTCCCAAAAAAAATAATTTTACTTTGATTTGTTAAGTGAAGGAAAGGAAAACAAGTTAATAATAATTGTTTTTGTATATTAAGTAAAAATGGAAACGAATATACCTTTATTACGTTTAAATATAACTACGAATCAACATCAGTCTATTATCTCTCGAACCAGTTAAAAACCCAGACATTCTTATTTATAGGTAGTCTAAATCGAATTTATACAGTCTACACATAACATATTCGTTATATACAACAACATGGATTACGGATTTCACTTTTTATTAAAATGAATTTATTTACGTATACGCCTATCATAAATATTGACATTATTTTTGTAAACCGTCACGTAATCATCAAGTCCGCGTAAAATGAATGATTGCATCAGTCGGCGATTTACATTCCTCGTTGTCGGCAATAGATTTTTAATTTCAACGGCAGAGACGTAAAAATATTGTAAATTCAATGAAAACTTGCACATGTGGCCCGACAACAAATTAATGAAATTTTATCACATATCGCTGACTATATTAATGGTCGAATTATTTCAATTTCTCTAATCTAATTTTAATTTGTTATTTTTTAACAGGCAACACCTCATTACCTACTTTGCCAGCGTTAAACTGTGGAAATTCTGATTATATCTACGAAGTTGTATTTTATAATGTTTAACATATTTTATAATTCAGACAATAACATTGCGATTCCTGCATAATAGAAACCGTTTGAGTTATGTTTGTAGCCAATGAAAACTAAGTTACTAAACTCCATATCATATACCTACCATTTAATTTTTTTGAAGGTATGTCATCTTTAATTTTTTCTCGGATTTAATTTTTACTACAAGCATTATACGTTTTACACCTATTATACGTTTAAATATTTGAGATAGTTTTTAGCATTAGGTTTTGATAATTTAAAAGACAGAAAAAACATATTTTGTATAAAATTATGCATTCTAAAATATTAAGTGATGAATTATTAAAAGAGTAAAGGAGAAAATCTATATATTTTTGTTTATCATCTCTTCAGACATTCAAATTTTTTTAGATATGTAATATGCGAATGAAGTTTACTAGACAAGTATAGTTTTATTAATATTCATTTTATAAAAATATACAGATACAAGTTTAAAAGCAAATTCAATTCTAAAACAAATTCATTTTTTTTAATCTTATCAAATGAAGTCAATATTATTCGATTTCAAAACAAGGTTCCTAACTATTGCCATTGGCGGAAACAACATCGGGGCTTCATACATCGAGCGATAGTAAACAGCTAGTAGTAAATAACATAGCTCCACAAAACAAAATGTGTAAATAATCAGAATACATTATTCCCATATATTTTGAGCAGTTGAAACCGAATCCGATGTCAGAATTGATCAGCAAATCACCAACATTTTCTAACTTGAAAAAATAGCTTAAAATCGCTAATATTCCAGAATTTTAGAATGATAAAGCTACAAATAAATATGTGTATTATTCTCACCACTAAAATACACGGGAACACATAGGTCAGTCGTTATTAATTCATATACCTAGATCATAGAAGCTAATCTATTAATTTTGTGGATTTTTAAGGTTATGAAAGATTTCTGACATTATGTGACAAATTTTACCACTAGTTTCATTCGCTAATAAATCACACCTTCATTTTAAATGCTGATTTTTCGATTTTGTGGGTTTTGAAGCATTTTTCAGAGTAGAAAATTCTGGTGATTTACTGGGGTAATTCTGATATCGGGTTCGAATTCAATGGAAATAATGTATTCTGGTCATTTACACAAGACTTTTTTGTGAAACTGTGTAATTATCCAAAATAAAAACTAGAAATTATCATTAATACAAAAAACACATACCTGATATTTTGAGAATGTTAAATAATGCAATCATGCAAAGAAATAGCCTGTATCTTTGCTGTTTTATTATCACCGTTGACAAAAACTAAGGAAACATGTTCGAAGGTTTTAAAGCAGACTAGGTCGGATTTGATCCCGTTGATATAACCGCAAAACTTAAAAAATGTGGATTCATTTCAATGCCTGAGATCTTGCTATAAATTCGTCTTGCAAACTTGTAGGGAATTATTGAGCAAACTAGGTAGTACACTGCAAACTATTCCTAGCAAACATCTTAATTGTAACTAAGATTTTTGCTTTACGTGGTCAATATAATTTTCGATTTAATTTTGATAAAAGAGGCTCTACTAAAACTGCAAAACTTGATCTGCAATTTTACTGCCATGTCAGTTTCGCCAGTAACATAAGTCAGATAACATTTAAAAAATTTAAATTAAGTGACAAATTTTTATTATAACAGAGGTCATTCTTGATGGAAATTATAAAAGCAGTTTTTATTACTCACAAATACATATTGCACTTCTGGCATATAATCCCTGATCATCCATTTGCACAGTACATGCATTTGCATTTTCAGTAGTGAATAGTGTCTCGGTGTAATCGGTTTGTTCATATCGATTTTATGCTGTATTAGGTGAAGGCCTTCTTTTTTCTATTGGTTTTCCTATATTCCGTAGTGATCTAGGAAGCCGATTTTTGGACTTGATTTTAGCTAGGCAGTTATTTCTTTGTAATAACCATGTATTTGCCGCATGCATGCCTAAAAGATGCATGAAAAGTGGAATGTACCATCTACGACCCCTTCCTGAATTCCGATAAAGCCCTGATAGAAACGAATTGGTAACGTATCCCTTTACAGTTTCCACAGAATCGACTCCACAGTACAGAATTGTTATCGACCCAATTTATAATTGACAATATCTTTACCTACATCTGTTTTGACATCGTACGAGTATCGACCCTGTTTCTGGAGAATCTTATTTTGTTCCGAGGGTAAGAATACCAAGTTGTTTCTTCAGAAATATCAAATGACATTGTGAGAATTATTGATAGTTAAATTTAGACAGATTTCAGTTACTTGCGTGCTATAGGTAGGTCTGGTCAACTAACTATTGCTTGATATCAAACGAAAAAACATTGAGAAGTATTCTAATGTAAATTATTACAATATATTTTGTTTTAGTACTGTAGGTAGAGGTACTGATTTTATGGACGAATCATCTTATGGCCACTTGCACAGAGTACGAGTTAGAACGACCTTTGCTTGGCCAGAATATGCCTTAGAGGGTTTATAAGATGCAGGGTGTTAACGAAATAAGTACCTACTCAACATTGGAGAGTATGTAAAACATGTCGAAATATGATGAAAACTTTAGTAGAGTTTTTGTCAGTGGCGGTCCCTAAGGGAGATACAGCCCCTTGAAGCGAAACAGTTTTTATGGCATAAGTTCAGAACGGTATAATATTAAATCACGAAATTTTGGGGTTGTATTACTATTTATATGCTTAATAATCGGCATAATATACAAATCAAAAATTGCTACAGGGGCCTAAGAAAATGCGGGACCATGGGTCAAATTTTACAATTTTTTTTGCCCACAATTTTTTCTACTCTTCCTGAATCGAAATTATGAAAATTTATCATAAACTGCATAAAAAAGGTATTCTTGTTAGATTTTAATAGCATGAGCCGTTTTCTAGTAAAATCCATTTCAATAATTCATTAGTCTCAAAAATTCCTGCTGAAAATAAATGTATCAAATTGTGCCATGAGAAAATTACTATTTATGTCACTTAACAGAGGTGTCAAGTATATGTCAATTACTGATTAGATTACCTACTCAATATTCCAATCTAAGAAATTTGAATTTAGATACTGTAATAAACATAGAATAAACTAAATTATTAGAGGTCTACTAGTTTAGATACAGAGGAATCCGTGCGGATCACCTATCCGCGGCGGGCAGGTGTGAACAAATTCGAAAACGGTCACATAAATAAGCTCCGTGCGGTTTGCGTCCGCGCGGTTTCCACCGTGTTTGAATTAGCCCATAATGCAATATTAGGTCTGTTCCAACAGGACTCAGGAATTGGTTCCGAACCGTTCGAAATGTGTATCCAACTAATTCTTGCGATATATTCACTGTAAACACATTTAGAACTTAACTGGCCAAACATTTCGAACGGTTCGGAACCAATCCCTGACAGATAATAGACCTATTATCTTCAATGGTGAAACTACATTTATAGTTTTTCCGTCAATTGGAGAACCTATAATTTCAAGGTATGTACCAGGCTCGGTCGCTAAGCAGCAACTTGGCATTGAAATAGGTATTTGAAAAACTTGTTCCCATATTTATTTAGCCGTACCCATATATAGGTCTGGTCGAACTAAACTTGCAGGTGGTAGAAATGTATACGACCAGTTGAAGAATGCGAGCGTGGCCAAAGGAAAACGAGCACAGCTGTATTGGGCTTCTGGGCAATAAATCACAGTAGGCGACAAGTGGTTCATAAATTGCCCAGCAGTACAGTGCAGTAGTACGGAATTTGGTGTGAATCAGGCAATTTAAGTTTATTATAGGCACCTTATATCAATCATTCATATTACAATTGCGAAAGGGAGAAATAAGAGGGATTTTGTTTACTAATATTATCACAACATGGCATTTTGGAGACCTTTTGAAACGGAACAAAACACATAATAAAATTGTTTGAGGACATAAATAATTAAAATATGTTGTTGGCCAAATGAACATATAATAGAAATTTTCTACACATTATATACAAATTATTATAATTTTTTACATTTAGCAGAAAATTTTTTTAGGGACGCCTATGAAACTCATTAAATTTTATTACTAGACGTTTTTTTGCATATTCAACTGACTTCGGAAGGACTATACAATAAAAATTTTGTGTTTCATGGGTATTTTTTTTGGTATTTTTTGATTTATATTATTATTTACTACAAAACTATCTACTTAACTGTGATATTAAACTCTGATTTAGTAACAGTTACATAACAACTATAACAACGATAATAATAGTACAAAAGGAAAATTAAATAAAAATAGTAATTTTCTCATGGCACAATTTGATACATTTATTTTACAGTAGGAATTTTTGAGCAAGTAATGAAATATTGAAATTGAATTTACTAGAAAACGGCTCATGCTATTAAAATCTAACAAGAATACCTTTTTTACGCAAAATATGATAAATTTTCATATTTTCGGTTCAGGAAGTAAGAAAAATTTGCCCCATGATCCTGCATTTTCTTAGGCCTTAGCTGTAGCAAATTTTGATTTGTATATTATACCAATTATTAAGTATATAAATAGTAATACAACCCCAAAATTTTGTGATTTAACATTAAATCGTTTTGAAGTTATGCAATAAAAACTGTTTCCAGAGTTAACCCTTCAAGGGGCTGTATCTCCCTTAATGCCGCCACTGACAAAAACTCTACTAAGGTTTTCATCATATTTCGATATGTTTTACATGCTCTCCAATTTTGAGTATTTATTTCGTTAACACCTTGTATAACTAATTCACAGTAAATATTTTGCTTATTAGAAATATTAGCAACATCTGTAATTTTATTTTTCAAATAGAAGCAACATGTCAAAGGTCAAAGGTTATCTGCATCTATAGAGAGAAGAAAACAAACCGGTTACATTTATAATACAGAACTTTTCACAAACATATAAACCGAGCACCTGTCAGATCGCTGTCTCTGCTTAAGTGAAATACATTTTTAACAAATATCGATTTTCGAAAAATACTGTTAGTTAACTTAAATAAATTTTGCTATTACAGTAAAATGAATGTATCTTAGTGTTTTTTAAAACTTGAAGTAAGTAATGGAAAATATGATTTTCGTTGTATTTCGTTTACTTTAGGTGTTCAAAAGTAACAAAAATATTCGCAAACATATTTTTCGACTAACTGAATTTTTTTTTAACAAAAACGCTGAAGTTCCGCGCTATGTTTTTCTATAATCTGACTACCACCTGCACCGAGCATCCGCACGAAAGACCACAATGCGATTTTTATTAAAGAATAACAAGCGCAGATAAAATCTGTCCGACCTGTCGTCAGTTTACTGCAAACAGAGATAAAATCCACACCACCTGACTGACATCCATTTAACTAAACGACACGAATATAATGTGATAACTTTAATGCCCAAAATACCTGTTAAACGATTCCTTTTTCTTGCCACAAAGGCACCCTGCAGCCTCGAGTCACTGCCAGAGAAGAAACCACAAGATAGCACCGTTTAAGAGATTAACCGGATTGTGAATGGTCCATTGATTAAAAACATTTGTTGGTTAATTTGGTAAAATTCCCAGTGAGGTCCCCTACAATGACTGTCACGAAGTGAATAGAGAAGTCAAATCCCCAATGAGGCCTATTCACGAGTAAAATTCAGTACGGGTCTGAAGGATTTCATTGAAAGGATAAGAAAGTCTGTTCGCTGTTGTAAGAAAATATTTTCTGGTAATCAATTAATGTTAATTGATTTTTTTGATTGGCAACTAATTAAGCGTTAGTGGCGGTTACAATTAACTAATTAATTTTATATTGTTAAGAGTAAACCCGTTATCTGTTGTATATGATTTTATTTTTACATTTACTGTTTCAGATATTAAAAACGATGATGGACTGGAATGTATTGACCTTATGCACCAAGAAACATATGTACCTACTTAATTTCGACACCATTAAGTCATGTTGTACTTACAGTTTTTATTTTTTGTTTATTTTAATTGAATATAGTGTTTATAAAGTGAAATCATCTGCAACTGTACTTATCTATTGAACAAACCGTAAATTTCAGATATCAAAAATGTAAATCGAACCATTTGAAAAAAACACCAAGTTTAGAAAAGCAAAGTTTTACTAAACGAATGCAGCTTTTGAATACAAGCGAGCGCATTTTTTTCTCGCTCTGAAAATAAACGAGTAAAATATGAAATTCAAAGGGTTTTTCCCGAGGTTTTTTCAAAAATAACTTTAAACCTGAGCTATCGTTATCATTTAGGCACCTACTTTATGGCTGTCTTTTTAGGTTTTCATTCGATATTCTAGAATTTTTTTATTGCGAAATAAGTATAAAAGATATAAATGACGGTAGATAGCTGTATTAACAATTAATTTAAGTGACTAGATCGCGATATTCTCCGTCGTTTAAATGGTTTCTATACACGCGATGTTTCCTAAACTTATGTAAGTTGTAGATCTTGAACCTAATAAGATATCGACTTTTTTTTAATAACAAAATAGGGAAATAAATATTTATACGTATATTTTTTACCACATTCAAGTTAAAAAAATTAAAAATCGAGACTAACATATTTAAGAAAAGTTGTTTGATTTTTAATTTCAGATAAAATTTGCGACTTCTCTACAGCTTACACAAAGTAGACCTTTTTTTGAAGGTGATGACGGCGCACGATATACCTATAACTAGCCACCATAACAGTATTTTGTAGTAATAAAACTTTTTTTTACTTATGTGATAAATTTGTAGCAAAAATCCCCAGTCCTCTTGAATGTCCTCTTTGAAAAAGAACCCTGTAAATTGTATTATTTATTTATTAACTAGATGTAAACACCCCCTTCAGTAAGAAATAAAATTATAACAATAATAATAATTACCTACACGTCATTGAACGTTTGTGCTGATTTATTTGCATTACTTAAATCTCTTGAAAGTTATGAAATTATTTAATTTTGAAAACATGTATTATCCAGTTTGAATCACTTCAAAGTACGGAAACTCTTGCTTAATATGCCATGTGTATAAATGCATCGTAATCGTTAAAATTTCCTAAAATTTGGCCAATAAAGATATATAAAAAGTAATTCAATTACCTACATTAATTGAACTGTCCATGTTGAAACAAACTGAAAACCAAATAAAATTATACCTCAATTACAATGGTTATAAAGTAGACAATTATTTTCCGAATAGATTATCTATTACATATACATATTAATTGGTTTATTAGAGCACATTAACACAACAACTAGATGTGTTCGTAAATAATCATTATATTTTTTAATATAATGTTCAATTAGTTGTGCAAACACCAATTAATTCTATGTAAATAATTGAATTCGATGATTTTATTAGTATATTATTATGCATGGGATTATACCTGTCCCCATAAAAAGTAATTAAACAAAACGAACTAACCAGAAACAGTAAGCACTATTGCAATCATTCAGAGAGAGCAGCTTACATCCAAAATGGGGTATTCAAAGCAATTTTTATGAATTAACTGAATTAAAATTTGGAGATTAATGTGTATGAAAATCCTACTTAAGAATTGTGTATTCAACAATGTAAGAAATCGAAAAATTATCAGTGTGCACTGATCTAAGTATATAAAAATCCATATGTTCGACTCTTTTCGTTAACAAATAAGAAAGTTATATATGGATGGATAACACATCATCCTAGGTTTTCAAATATAACTGAAGTTGCAAAAAATACGTACAAATTTAAAAAAGTCAGTTATTTTCTCTCTTAATTATTTACATTCTGACGATCGATTGAAAATGAATACACACTATCCTGTAGTGTGTGCAACAAGTCGTTTTACAGCACCATCTTGTGCGACGTATACTAACGGTAATATCAAGATTGCAACTAGTCAGAGGTCGTGGAAGATTAAACAATTTTTAAGCAAGGTTATTTCTAGGGAAAGGCATGTAAATAATAGTTTATCTCTTTCATAGGGACGAAACTACTTAAATAACTGGTATAGTTGTTTAAAAAATATTTTGTGTCGTTTCCAAACATCCTAACAACATGTAGCAAGACCATAATTTTGTTAAGCCTATGTCATAATAGTAAGTCAAATTTGAAATAACTTAGAAGAAAAATATTAGGATCCTACCTAAAGTTGAGATAGAAAAAAAATGGTCATTATTGAAGTTGGACAAATTCTCCTGAAACGCCATGATTTTATATCAGAGTCGAAGAAAGAAATATTGCAAAGGTATCAAAATATTTTTGATTTTTTTTAATGAAACATATTGTATTTTTGCATATTTGGATATAACGATTACAATGATACAACAGTCAACTATCGGGGTCTTTCAATAAAAGGTAGATGTATGTTTATTTTGACAATACGATGTTCATTTATTTGACCTGATATAACCTAAACCGTTTTTTTCATAAGTATGGTGTCTTATTTATTAGGTACAGAAGAAGGGATAAGTGCCTCCTGCTCCATGCATAAATATATTTGAAATTATACAAGTTTCCCATCACACAGAGTGAGCCATTGATGTGAGAAAGTAAAATAACTCCCTTGATATTCATAATACAGAAAAAAAGCTTAAATATATAATAGTTGTACAGAATCAAAAAACCTAAAAGACAAAATTAATTTGAAACATACAGAGCGATGACTGAAAACGGGACACGCCAAATATTACATTTTTTAAATAGAACACCCTGTATATTTTTAAACATATGGATTTCTGAGAAAATTATGTATATGGCAATATAAACAGTTTAACATTTTAGTACGGGGTTGCCAAGTTATGTAGAAAATTCTACGAATTTTGGAAAAAACATGACCTCGAAGAAGTTGTATTAACTTTCAACTACTAACACTTGGAGCAAAAATATAGGAGTTATAGGCAAATGTTAGGTAAATACTCCTAAATTAGCTAATATCGATATTTTATACAGGGCATTTTTTATAATACGGTTATTTTAAGAAAGTTCAAACTTGATTTTCTAAAATTTTTCAAATGGAACACCCTGCATTTTATTGTTCTATTTTATTCACATATCAATCCACTTCAACCTACCTAAAGTTGTTAGTTTTTAAGATATAACAACATTTCTGAAAAAAACGAATTTTTATTATTTTCGCTCGCATAGCTTTGGAAAAAACTGTCACATTGGGTCAACTTGTTAGTTCATAATTTATCATTCCATTTTTAGTTAATTTTATTAGTTAATATTTATTTGTGGTACTCTATAAAATAATAAAAATTAAGTTTTTTTAGAAATGTCGCTATATTTTAAAAATTAACAATTTTAGATATAGAACATACTTAATAAAAGTTGAAGTGGACTGATATGTGAATAAAAGAGAACAATAAAATACAGGGTGTTCCATTTGAAAAATTTTAGAAAATCAAGTTTAAATTTTCTAAAAACGATAGGTTATAAAAAATGACCTGTATAAAATATCGATATTAGCTAATATAGGAGCTTTTGTCTATCATTTGTCTATAACTCTGCCTAATTATTTTGTTCCAAGTGTTAGTAGCTGAAAGTTAATACAACTTCTTCGAGGTCATGTTTTTTTCCAAAACTCGAAGAATTTTGTACATAACTTGGCAACCCCGCACTATAATGATAAACTGTTTATATTGCCATATACAAAATTTTCTCGGAAATCCATATGTTTAAAAATATACAGGGTGTTCCATTTAAAAAATTTAATATTTGGCGTGTCCCGTTTTTACTCATCGCCCTGTATGTATCAAATTAATTTTGTAGTTTAGATTTCTTGAATCTGTATAACAATTATATAAACTTTTTTTCTGTATTATGAGTAGCAAGGGAGTTTACTTTCTCACACTAATGGCCCACCCTGTACATTATACATACTTATATTAGTAGTAAGATTGATATCATAATGTAGAAAGAAATTTCTATCGGCAGTCGTCTAAGGCGCGTTATACAGGTGTTAGAAGTTTGACAGCCTTAATTTTAACAGACGATAGAATACATTAAAATAAACAAAACAATCTTATATGACATGGGTCCTAAACTCAACCATTTCCGAGAACAAAATTATCAAAATCTCCAACTTGATTGACAAAAGTTCGATTAATTAAGGAATACTGACATAACTGCATGCATAGAATACCATAAAATACAATGTTTATCACTTTTTTGAACTTATTTATGCTTAATTTTAAAAAACAATTAGTGCTGTAATAAATTTAAAATTCGATAAAATTCATATCGAGCAATGTGACAACGGCGCGGCGGATAACTAGAGGTATTAAGCTGTCTCCAGCAATACGCAATTCAGTTGGTATCTGGAATTGGACCGTATCTGAGTGTTTTTTTTGCTTATCACTATTTCCTTTTCTTGAGGTGTTTTCCAGCGACTGTGCGAATCTTGCATTCGAAGGTGTGCCTCGAAAATGGTGGCAGACATTTTGCAGATATGTTGTAGTTTGTTTTGTACTTGTGCGTTTAAAAATTATTGAATTTTGCTTATTTGGATGACGTGAATCTTTGGGTACTTTAATTACATATTTTTCAAATACATAATTTGATTGAAAGTTAAGTTCCTGTGTTAAGAGATTTATAATTACTAAAATTCGAGCTAAAATTTAAACACAACACTATCTGTGTACTACAAAATCGATACATTTTATTTTATTTATTTAAAAACTGAAAAACAATTGTCTTGAAATTTACTAAATGTTTCACAATGTTTACATGTTTTTTTGTTTACATTTTTTCCGTAGGACAAGTCTGCTGCTTGTACACGTGGTCTGTATCAGCATTTTTATTAGAGACAGCTGATTTTTGACACATTTCTTCAAGTCATCGGCACTAAACAAATATTATTTCTCGAAAATGTCGTGGTACCTTTGGCACTATATTACAGGAAGCGTTCAACAAAGCGGATTAGCCCACATCCTCCTCTAAACAATAACACCAAAGTGCAGCGTACCGCAGAGGTCCTTTTCCAGCCTTATCCAGACGCGTATGCTAACATCGACAACGAGATCATCATTAGTGACAGGCCATGAAAGATTTAATAGTAGCGTAAAGATCGTTATTTTTGTTTTATGGGCAGATGAAATATGAGGGTTGGGTGTTCCTCCGACGCGTTTCCTGTTTCTGTGTGGTGCCAAGCTGTCTGGCCTGACCTGCGGACCTCCACTTGACGTCTACCCGCGTCAAGTCATCCCCCTTCGACCCGGTGGAGCTCTCTACGGGCCCACGCAACGCCCCAATGAACCTCGGAGAACAAACATAGCATTTTTATGTGCATTTTTTATGGCAGCTCGGATTAAACACCCTGGATTGTAAGTTCAGTTCTCTGAAGAAGTTATCCGTCAAATTAGAAATGTGCCTCGTAATTGTCCGTAAATAATGATGTTCCTATTGACGTACGGACATAGAGGTGAAACGTATATTTGACTACGTTTCACATCACGCCAATGTAAAAAAATATTTTTGATTAATGATTGAGGGGTTACTCTTATTGTTAATTAAATTCTACTCTCGGAAAAAGAAATTAAAAGCAACTCTGGCCAGTTCAAAGTTGTCGAAAATAAAACTAATTTAATTAATAACTTCATAACCCTTTCACCGATCGCGTTAAAATTTGGCACAGTTATTTGAGCTAATATGGCGTATTATTTCTTAAAGGTTTAGTCAAGTCGATAGACTGGGTGATAGTTTTCTCCGGTTACCTCCCCCTTTTAGCGGTCAAAATTTTTACAATGGTCGTATTTTTTAAAACGGGCAGCAACATTGAAAAGGCCGTTATATTAAAAAAAAAATACTGTCTCTTGAGAAAATTGCCTACAGAAAGCCATTCTTAAGAAAAATTGCATTATTTGAAGGTCTGTACGTTTCGGTTTGTATAGCAGGTAATGTCATTATTGTCGTGTTTTTTTAGGATTCTCATTACTCCACACATGCAAATTATGAAGTATCCGCAGTGTATCAAGACAATTAAGTGTACGTAAAACTAATATTCACAAAAATTTAAAAAAGCAACTTCTTCTGACATTTCATTTAACTCCTGCTAATCATCACCTAGTATATCGATTTCACTAAAATAGAAATAATACACATAATAGTCCGTCCAAATAAATTTCCCAAATTTTAACGCGATCGGAGAAAGGGTTATGAAGTTATTAATTAAATTAGTTTTATATTTGACAACTTTGAAGGCCTGTAACTCATAAACCAAACATTTTTTATTTAACTTTTTTTTCGTGGATCGTATTTATTTATCGTCGCGAATATTCAGTCAAATGTTGTCGGTGAAATTTGCGGACACCCTGTATACTTTTCATTATACCCGTGGTGTGAATGTAATATGGTGTGCCTATACGCATGTGGTGACATCACTAAACAACAAGACTGATAAAATCATGCCACATGTTGGCATAAAAATGCAACTTTTTATGGTTTTTCTAATAATCCAGAGCTATTGTAGCCTAAACATCTTCATATAATTCATTTTATTATGTAAAACAGGCAACGTTTCTTCAAACTTTAAACTATAAAATATTGAATATTAGGGTTAGACTCTACATAAGTATTGAAACTGACATTAACACGATTCATGCCACATGTAATTTGTGGAAATTGCACGTTTTAGGTCTTACGTGTCATTATTAACTTAATTGTACAGCTACTATTTGTGTCAAAATGAAAGTTTGTAGTTTCTTGCTTAGTCCAATTAAATGGACCTTCAAATCGTAATTTTGGTTAATTTTCCTGAATTTTTGATAAATGTTAGTTTGAGGTATATATTAACAGTAAGGGACAGCAATTTTTTTTCAACCCTCGGCCAGGAGTGAAGGTGAAAAAAGATAAAATAAAGGGATATTTCAAAATAACTCAAAAGGAAAAGAGAAAAAAGTTTCTTATAAAAGTTGTAGATTCCATGTAAAAATGGTCTATTGACTTTTTCTTGTACTATCAAAATTAACAGAGTTAGGGAGACTAGAAGTTAAGGGATGATTTCAGAAATTTTAAAAATCATAAGCAGAAAAATGAACTGATTTTATAATTTTTTTTCAATCTACTCTAAAAAATGTAAACTATCTTTTCAGAGAAATAGATACATTATTGTTTAATTTTTAATAAAAAAGTTATAACAGTTTCATAAAGCGAACGTGATTTTTTATCTTTGTCGTAAAACAAAATTTCGAAAGCTACTTTTCATTATTTTAAATAATCAATCAAAGTAGAAAAAAATTGTTTTAGCGTTAAATCATAAAAATTTACGGTTAAAAAATTGAAATTGCTATTTTTTATTAAAAATTAAAAAATATATCTATTTCTCTGAAAAGAAAGTTTAAATTTTTTTAGAATAGATTGAAAAAATATATATAGGGTGTTACGGATGCTGATGGCCAAACTTCAGGGGGTTATTATACAAGTAATTTTCAACAAAAAAGTATTATAAGATTTTTTGGAAAGTTGATAGTTGCTCTTTTATTTAACATTTTTTGATTTCAAAAAATTGTGTGCCTTTTTTCATAAAAACAAAAATATCTGTTATTCTTACACCCACATCAAATTTAGACATATCGGAAAGAGCGTTAAATTTACTACAATACGAGCATATATGAGTGTTTAAAAAATCTTCTATACCAGGTGCTGTAAAAGTTAACAAATTTTTGGCGGTACCACCTTTAAGGAGATACCACGAATTTTGCTCATTTCACAATTATTACATTTAACTTTTTACAGCACCTGGTATAGAAGATTTTTTAAACACTCATATATGCTCGTCTTGCAGTAAATTTAACACTCTTTCCGATGGTGTGTCTAAATTTGATGTGGCTGTAAGAATAACAGAGATATTTTTGTTTTTATAAAAAAAAAGAACACAATTTTTTGAAATAAAAAAATGTTAAATAAAAGAGCAACTATCAACTTTCCAAAAAAATCTTATAGTACTTTTTTGTTGAAAATTACTTGTATAATAACCGCCTGAAGTTTGGCCATCAGCATCCGTTACACCCTGTATATAAAATTCATTCATATTTCTGCTTGTTATGATTTTTTTTCTGAAATCATTCCTTAACTTCCAGCCACCCTAACTCTGTTAATTTTAATAGTACAAGAAAAAGTCAATACGCCATTTTTATGTGGAATTTTATGCTCTACAACTTTTATCTACTTTTTTCTAACTCTTACCCCTGTTGAGTTATCTTGAAAAGCCCCTTTATTTTATCTTTTTTTACCCCTAGCCGGAGGTTGAAAAAAAAATACTATCACTTATTGTTATTATATGTTATACTTCAAACTAATGTATATAAAAAGTTGATCAAAATGCGATTTCAAGGCCCATTTAATTGCTATGCTATGCTGACATCATCCGCAGAGAGGACGAAATTGAGCCGGTTGACGAGCATACTATACCCATTCACTCCACGACCGAGAACACCATGTTTCCATGGATGTTTAGAGAAGAGAAAGTTCCGAAGAAAAAATTTTCCTGGTATATTAACCATAAATGTCTTATTTCATTTAGTTTTAAAATAAACAATAAAATAAACTAAACAGTAAACAGCGTCTTTTGATATATACATTTTTATGAAAAATGTACTCTTCAGAAAATTTTTGAGATGAACCACCCAACGACACTACTTCAAGCAGCAAAAGTAAGTGTAAAATCACTCTCACAAAAAATCTAAAGAAAGATACGAAAATCAGTACCGACATAAATGACGCAAACAAAGAGACGTTAAAAATGTAAGTGACAATGTTTTTCTAGTTTATGTATTCGAAAATGCTGATTTCAAGAAGTGGCTGCTTTATTGAACCAATCTTTAATGACAAAAACCTGTATAGCTATAAATATGTGAATGTTAATCTTCTGAAAACTTTTGCATTTTTAAAACGAAGAATGGGTTTTGATAGCGAGTCCACCAGCCACAAAGCCTAGACCGAGAACAACAAGGGCAGGTCAGAGATTAAGTAACCTTAAGTAACTCTTCCGAGTAAAATGAGGAGAGAGGAAATTAGGAATGAGGAGAACGAAACTGACAAATAAAAATATTTTCGATTGTTTCCCATTTACCGCTTTCTATGACTTCATCTTAATTTTTTCATCATGACGAATTTTTCATCATGATGAGTGCAAAATAGAATTTCGTGAGGGAGATTTATTAACAATATGTCATCGCTGAGAATCATCGTTGTTATAGCTTCAATCAGTTCAATCATAGCTCATGACGAGAAAAAAATACTGCGACAAGCAATACCTTTTGATGGCATATAAAAGACTGTTTGTTTATTTAATGTTCACCTCGTAAAACGAATTCGATACGAACGTCTATGGAGTAAGGGCTGGTGCCGGGGTGTCTGGCAAGGACCACCATGTGTCCATTTGTGATTTAAATAAACGGCGACAAACTGACGTACTAAACCCAACAAAATTTAAACCTACTCCAAATCTAAAAATTTAAATCTATACATTTAGAAAGCTTTTTATTTGAAGAATAATTAGGTATGTTTCTAAAAAAACAGAAATTATAATTGAATATCTTCTCTTTGCTGTAAACTAAAAAAGTTAACTTAAATTTCTTTCAAAATAATAATTTCCCCCCGCCCAAGTGAACCAGTCGCAGAAAATAAGCAGTCTTTGTGTCTACTATCTCTTCCAAATTCTTTGTTACTTTATCGCTTTGGTGGCCACCCGGTATAAATTTTTAACTAGCAAAATTAATTAGAAAGTTCGATAAAAATGTAAACAGTGGAAATATTGTGGTATTCCACCTTATACTACAATAAGTACAAAAACAAATTATTTATACTTTACAATTATGACATTTTATGAAAAAAAAAACAAAAGAATTAGCTAAATAAATCATAATTAATATATCTATTACAGTTTTTATTTGAAAAACAAACAAAATACCTCATAATTCCTATCTTGCCCCTACGCCCATGAGTGGTGCCAAACTGTCTGACAGAACCAACATGTGCAGGTCAGATCTATCAGATTTCTTAAAGAACGACTTATATGATGACAAATTAATGTTTTGTGAAATCAGAGCCAGATACTGAAAAGTATTTAGGACTATTTTGGACCTATTAAATAGGAACTCACCACTATTCTAAGAATCCATTTGCCATATGTTATAATAATGAATAGGTCGGAAGTGATTTTTTTAATGGAAGCTCTTGTGTATCGCTGTTAGTACCGAATTTACACCAGTTCTTTGAAACGTTTTAATGATAGATTACACATTATCTAACAGTGACTGAAGACAAATTTCAATACCTCTAGTTTAACCCATAAGTGACTTTAAATTCTCTAAAAAAAGCCAACTTTGAAACTATGTATTCGAAGTTTAAAATTTCAAAAAATTTTTCTCAGCTTATCTACCTACTAAAAATATTTTTTATTTTATGGAATCTGGTGGAATCTCCCTTCAGTCATTATTATAATCTATCACTAAAAATGCGATAATATTATACAGAATACCAACGTTTCAAAAAGTGTGATTAATACAATACCTACTTAATCATATCCTCATCCATCAAATAAAAACACAATTGTTTACCAATTGCTGTTAAATGAACAATAATTCAAAATAACTTTTTTATTTTTAATTGGGAATCCGGTTTAGACAATTTGATTCGTAATTCAATAATAAAATGTAGTCCGATTTCATCGTTTACTTTAAATTAGAAAGACATCGAACAAACATTTTTTTCCAAATTATTTCACATTAAAAAATAATTATTCGCAGGTAGGCACAATATCAATGAATAGAATAAATCAATATATCTCATAACCCTGTTGTACGAGAATCACTAGGTTTGGAACATAGGGATTTTATGACGTGGAATCTGACAGTGCCACACATTTGGTCGCATATTTGAATTTCTAAAAAATTGTTAGTCCGCTAGAAAGCCATTGAATTTAGAAACTTTTTTGTCTCTTGATATTTTTTTCGTAAAACGCAATGTTTTCGAGAAAAATGGCAAAATGTGATCGAGTGCATATCGTGATTCGCCATTTTATTCAAAAACTTTGCGTTTTACGAGAAAACTATCAAGAGACAAAAAGCTTCTAAATTCAATGGCTTTCTAGGGGATTAATAATTTTTAAGAAATTCAAATATGCAACCAAATTTTTTGACTCCAAAGACAAGGGGGACCATGAAAAAATATTTTAATGGAGTTTTCCGAAAAAAAGCGTAGCACTATCAGATTCCACATGTACCAAATTTAGTGATTCACTTACGACAGAGTTCTGAGATATAATAAAAACTATTCTTAGGGGTGGATTTCAGGGGGTTGTAACTCCGAAAAAGGGGGCCACTTGGCAAAAATAAAATATACGGGTACCCTAAATTTGTGTAAGGATCTGTGTCGAAATTTTATTACATTAATTTCGGGACACTCGGTATTTCAAACACTAAGCGTTTTTGGACAATTTTTAATAGTTTATTAAAGTTTTTTTTAAATATTTTTACTTTGTTACTAACTTATTTATTATTTTTTTTAGTATAATTAACTTATTTAGTTAGATGCATTTAAATTGAATATAAAAATACTTAGAATATACAATAAAAAAATGTGTTTTTTAACAAAGTATGTACTTACATACCTATATAATATAATGAACTTTGGCGGGTCTTCCATAATTATAAAGTAAAATATCAAGGGAACTAAACAACAAGTAGGTAAGTCAGATATTAGTTTTCGTACAATCTTATCCCACAGCATCTTACTTTGTTAAAGACGATAAGTGGAAGTTTCGACGTAGCTGGTGTTTATTGTTTGCCGAAAGCTGAAATTGCAAACTTTAGAACCCCGCCTCCAGCTAAAGTTTACTTAGGAAAACAAACTTTCTAAGATGAAATTAACATATTTTATTAACCAACAACAACTACCGTTGGTATTCCAATCCATATCTGAGGAATATAAAACAAGCACCGTATTATACGTATCTACAGTTTCAGTAACTGAAAAGGTAATTTTAAAGGTAAAATTTTGTTTTTTTTTAGAGCAATCCCTATCTCTATTTTGATTTAAAATCTCTATTCAGAGATTAGTACATATATTTTCTTGAATGTGCCATCTATAAAGTTTTTTAAATGTAAGTATGATTTTTGACCATTTTATAAAAAAACACAAAAAATTCAAATTTATTATTACTTACCTTACCATTGACACCAACGATAATTTTCACAACAAATAATGTACACTAAAACTAATAATCGACTATTTACAATGTCCAAATTTCAAACAGTTTCTCTATGTTTACCTTGTTAAATATTTTGATAATATTCCGAAAATAAGTTAAATAATTGTTTTCATGTGCAGATAGTTTTGTCGTACTTATTCCGATTTAAAAATTATGTAATTCTATCACAAATTAATCCATTTCAAAAGATTCCAGTTTTTAATTTTCAAAAATGTACTGCACCAAGTTTAACATATTGAAATTTAATAAAAAAAATTCAGATATTTGAGTGTGTTTATACTTCTAATTTTTCACAGTATCATAACAAATGCTGAAAATATGTAATTTGTGTTAATATGATCAGACCTCATTGGCATTTGGATTTAACCAAATAAATAAAAGTTGAATGAAAAAATGAAGTAGAATGTATTTCTATAGAAATCTCCCGCAATTGTATATATCTACCCATTAGGAATTATCTAATTTATTCTTATTTTTGTATTTGACAAATATGTAAATTGATAATATTGGGCTACTTTATTTAAATGAGCAAGAATAATTTAGCTCGCCATTTCGAAAATATTTAAATTAAAAAAAGTGAGCTTTTAAACAAAATTATGTAAATGAAATATTGTAAACACAAATTCAATAGCACAAATTTATTAAAAAATTACACTTTTTATATTATATTGTGGTACCTAGTAATTTTCTTTTACATTATTTTGTCAATTACCTAATTTTTGTAGGTGCTTAATGATTAATACCACATATATAAAAAAAGTATATATGATATATGACCATTTAGGAATTTTGCTTATTTTAACTAGTCAAGAAATGAAAACAGTCGGAAATTTTGGATTTTGTGAAATACTTATTTTTAAGTAAGATTAAGTAAGACATTTCGCCAACGATTTTATTAGAGAATAGAATTAAAAAATTTCCTACCTTCAGTTGTTTAGGTCTTATCTTATCAACTCAGTTTTTGTACAGCTAATAAAAAGTATTCGTATTGATAAAACTGTCGACGCTGAGATTTGTTTTTATAATACTGCATGAACAGGTACGTACTAGGCGATACCTACAAAGAAGCAATTAGTAAGCAAGTGCAATAAAAATGTAGAGCAATATACGAATTAGACAATAGAATGTGTTATTTTTTAACTGCAAATTTGATTGATTTTATTTAATACAAGGTTCTTAGTTCAAAAGTAATATAGAATTCTCTGACTTTTCCCCTGACACAAAAAATTCAGGTTACTTGTCTTTCTTTTTTACATACTAATTGGTGTTTATGCATTAAAGTTTTTCTAGACTGGACTCCATAATACGTTTATACCCAAAGAACCTCTTATAAAGGTTTCAAAACCACAAATAGTTTTCTATTTCAAGAATAGGGCCGGCTTTCACAAAATTTCCAGTTGCAAATATCAAATTCCCTGGCATTTTTAAGGAAGAATAATTCATTCGTTGACTTTTTTCGGTATTCCAGGTTTTCCAGACCGTTATGAACCCTATTAATGTATCCTAAATTAGCAACTTAGTTTTTGCAAATATTCCCAATTTTTTTATTATTAAAGTCTTTCTATTTTATTTTTTTATCTATACGTACAATTATTTGACAAAATGTTTATAATACCTAAATGTGTTTATTTAGTCTTTAAAATGTGTTACATCTAAATATTACGAGATTTTTCTGCAATTTAATACCCAAAAGCATTGTATATATTTAGTATAAAATAATAAACATTATATGAGATCATATACAAAAATAAGCAGTAAGACTTGTCAAAAATAGGTATTTCTAGCAAGGTTGTCATGATATATATCAATGATATATATCATTGATATATATCATGATATTTATACAAATTTAAATAATGATTCCTACTGGCTTAAAGTTGCTAAAACTGTTAACAGATAGCAGCAAAACTGTATGCTAATCGTTAATGAACGTGTTTATTTATGTGATCCCCCGAATTTTTCAACAAAGTAAAATTGAATGAATATTTTTATTTCATTATTTCTCCAGGTGTTAGTCAATTCGAGCAGGTGCTGTGTGATTGTATTTGTTTTAATATTTATGAAATTTATGTTGACTTGATGTAAATTGGTTAGTTTTCGTAGTACTCAATATTCACGCAAATATTTTTTATTAGTTTCATAATTTATATTTATTGTTTCGTTCTTGTTTTTGATATTTGGAATAAAAATATTTACGTAAATAGTTCCTTAATTTAATTTCGCTACTATATTATACACAAACTAATTAATTAAAAAAAATAAATATCAAGACTTGATATATATCGGATATATATCACGATATATATTCGATATTTGATATTTATATAAATATCATGATATTTGCCAACCTTGATTTCTAGTGAGGCCATTTATTGGAAATTGCGTCACAAAGCAAACGTGATTTTTTTATCTTTGTCGTAAAACAAAATTTCAAAAGCAACTTTTCATTATTTTAAGTAACCAATCGAATGGCACAGAAAAATAAACAATTATTAATAAATTGAAACTGTTATAACTTTTTGATTAAAAATTAAAAAATATATTTATTTATCTGAAAAGAAATTTTACATATTTGTACATTGAAAAAAAAATATATAAAATTTATTAATTTTTCTGTTTATGATTTTTTTAAATTTCTTAAATCATCCCTTTACTTCTAGCCACCCAAACTCTGTTAATTTTTTTAATAGTACAAGAAAAAGTCAATAGACCATTGTAGAATTTTATGCTCTATAACATTTTTAAGAAACTTTTTTTCTAGCTTTTACCCCTTTTGAGTTATCTTGAAAAATCCCTTTATTTTATCTTTTTTCACCCCTGTCCGGGGGTTGAAAAAAAATTACTGTTACTTATTGTTAACTAACTAACTTATATAAAAAATTCAAGCAAGTTGACCAAATTGTGATTTAAAGGGCCATTTAATTGGACTAAATGTGCCATCGCACATTGTATTAATGATTGACCTAAATTTTAAAAATATTTTATTTTAAAAATGTGTTGTTTTTGTTTAATTGAATATTGTGGGGTTGACTTCAAAAATTCAGTTACGCCAACAGAAAATATCTTAGGTACACTAAGAAAGTAGGAAGATAATTAGCTAAATAATAAATTATGGTAAAACCATTACAATACAAAAACAATACAAAAAAAAAACAAGTATTTGCAAACCAGATTCCGACAAAGAATTTTACAGATATTTGACAAAACCTAATTTTTTTGGCGCTAAACAATGCAGCTTTAGATAGTCGCAGGTTTAGATAAATCATCTTATTTTGGACCTAAGAATCCATGTAGATACATGGAATATTGTAACACCCTGTCCTTTAATTCTAAACTATTTTACTGTTTCCCTGCTTACTTTTATAATAAAAAAAAATGTAATTCAAGTGTTACGGAAAATAGTAAAGTTTTAGTAAAAACTGAAAACGTGTAATTATTATTATTTTTTTATTAAATATCAAGAACAAATAGTGTTTTATTAAAAATACTGAAGGAATTTAAGTTTATCTACATTTAAGCAAAAGTTATTTTTTTCAGGAAGGATTTACACCTAAACACTTGATAAAAATTACTTGTTAGTAAAAAAAAAAACAAAGGAGTTTAATTCTTTAAATCGATTTTATAATACTTGTTGCTAATTTGTATGAAAATCTCTTAAAATTCGCTACTTGGGTATACCTAAAGTTGTCAGTAAGTCTGTAAAATTATAAACAACTTCAATATTTAAGTGAAACATATTCACGTATCAATTATATGAAAATTATTACCTACTAAAACTAATTTATACACCGCAGTTTGATATATTTGAAGAAATAATCCCATTAACTTGATTGATTTAAGACTTGTGTTGCTGTTTTGCTATTAAGAAAAGTATTGGGAGGTATTGAAAGCTTTAAAGAATAGGAAACGTCTTAAGGGATTAGGTGTGTATTGTGTACCTCACTCGAACGTAAACACGAGCATCTACGCCTTTTATAAAAATAAATCTTACTTGTTGGTGTCATTAAATGCAACTCTCCGCAGACGATAGTACAACCATTTAAAATAAATACGCCTATCTGAAAATAAATAGTTGAATAATTTTATAGCAAATATTTCTGTCCAAACAAAATACATTAAATTAGGTATTTATTTTCGATTGCTCCACATATAATAATCAAACTAGGGGCAATAAAATAAATTAAATGATTATTTTGTCTTTTGTTGATTATTTAGGTTTTCCCTAAAAATACACTGCGATTTAATGTATTTATTTAGAAAAAAATCTAAAGCCAAATGTTTGACTAAATTATTCATTAAGGAAATACGAAAATGCATGTTTTTATAAATAAAAAAATAAAAAAGGTATGTAGGTAATAAAACGCAATCGTTGTTTTTTGGTTATTGTTAAACTTAAGGTAATCCTACGGTATTACACAAATATAGCAATTGAATCTCCTAGAACAGTGGTATTCAGTTTTTGTACTCAAGAGTATCTAAATATAATTTTGTTTTAGTTGAAATGAAAAATGAAAGTAAGTGAAGAAGAAAGCTATTGGATTAAGGTAATTGTGGTTCTTATATTTTAAATCAACCAATAAAATATTGTGAAATAACTGAAACCAAATTAATAATTAACTTATTTCCTTTTCGTCTCTGCACCTATATCTACCTATTCTAAGAGATCCCCTCGCGTAAGTGCCTCTTAATGGCGGTTTTCCACTAAACGGATAGTTGAGTTTATGTCCTGTTTGTGTTTTCTAGAACAAAACAAAAACAAAACTGAAACAAACCCAAAACTCTTGTTTCCATCAGGCGCGCTACATTTTGTTCGAGTTTTGTTTTTGTTTTCAGTCCTTTTCCACTGGTTGTCGCGAGGAAGTCAGAACACGTTTTTCCAATAACCAGCCAACATGTTTAGAGAAGATTGTTTTATTCTTAGTTATGGCTGGTTTATACTGAAGTCCTTGGAAAAAAAAGTGTGTCTACAGAGTGTCCCACCTCGAACTCCATCGATGGATATCTGGGAAACCGCTCTAAGGATTTTTTTTGAAATTGTGATGGTGTGATACGGACCGTGGGGCCAACCAAGTTAAAATATTTTCAAGGTCATCGTACTAACTTTCTTATTTTAAATGGAACCCCTTGTATATCATTGCATTTTTGGAAACATCATCCATTTTTAAGTTGAAAACATATAGCACACTCCATACTTAGGATTGACCGTTTCCGAGATATTTCGATTTTTAAACAAAATCTGACAGATGCAGACTGTCAGCAAAATTTAGTTTTGCCGGTTTATTTTTTGTGCAAATTGGACATTTTGTAGAGAAAGACCTACTTTATCGAATTTGACATGAAAATTTTCCAGTTTTTATACAGGGTGGTCAAAAAAAAATTATCGAATATGAAGTTCAGAATATGTGGAAAACTCGAAATTTTAAATGGAAACCCCCAATTTTTTTGCAATAATATACATGGGGTTCCATTTAAAATAAGAAAGTTAGTATCAACTTCCGGTATAACCGGAAATACGATGACCTTGAAAATATTTTAGCTTGGTAGGCCCCACAGTCCGTATCACGCCATCACAATTTCAAAAAAATCCTTCGAGCGGTTTCCGATATCCATCGATGGAGTTCGTGGTATATGTACGGTTAAAGTGTTTACTTGGTTAGTTTGTATCCTAGCCAAGTAAACACTTTAACCGTACACATATAAATTTTTTAATAGTTATAATTCATTAATGATTGAAATATTGTTTTTGGGAAGAAGAAAACGCCAATATAGGTATTGGGTTGGATCACTTAAATAGAAAACACAACACGACCGTTTCCACTAAACAGACTTGAGTTTGAGACGCGAAAAACAAAACTCCAACTGTCGCAAAACACGCCAGTCTTCAAAAATTGTGCGAAAAGTTACAGTTTTGTTTTATTCGACACAAGTGTGTGTTTTGTTTTTGTTTTGTCCGTTTAGTGGAAAACCGTCTTAAGATATCTTCAGGTACCCCTTGGGGGTACGTCATTTATGCACAGAACATTCAAAACAGTAATTTCATATGAATTTTCTTTGCTTGAATTATAAAAATCTCAGGAGTCTGATATATCAGCATCGAGAATACCATTCGTTACAGTAAATTCGCAGTTATATAATATCGCATATATTCGCGATACTTTTCTAAAAAATTGCCGATATTATAGGTATAATGAAACCAAATTTAGACGGGACATAGCAAACATCGCCTTACTGTTAAAAATGTTGTCACCGCTGTTTTTAGTGGTGAAAATTTTAAATATTTGGAATTATCCAATTTTCATGGCTGAAAACTACATAGGTACCGAAACCGAGAGAGATGTACTAATCAAATGTGGACAGGACATAGCTAATACAATGCAAAACATAGCCTTAATGTTAAAAATGTTGTCACCGCCGTTTTTAGTGGTTAAAATTCGAAATATTTGGAATTATGCAAATTTCGTGGCTGACAACATATTTAGGTATTGAATTTTCGAATCCAAATTTGGACAGGACAAAGCTAATACAATGCCAAACATCACTTTACTATTAAAAATGTTGTCACAGCTGTTCTTGATGGTGAAAATTCGAAATAATTAGAATAATGCAAATTTCGTGACTGAAAACATACTTAGGTATTGAATTTTGGAATCCGAGAGAGATGCACTAACTAAATTTGGACATGACATAGCTAACATAATGCGAAACATCACCTAACTGTTAAAAATGTTTTTACTGCCGTTCTTGGTGGTGAAAATTCGAAATATTTGGAATTATTTAGTTTTCGCTGCTGAAAACATGCATAGATATTGAATTTTCAAAACCGAGAGAGATGCACTAACCAAATTTGGAAAGAACATAGCTAATAACGGGTGATTCATTTAGAGGTACTTTTTTCAACAACAAAAAAAATAACAAAATTCTATTTTATGGTGCAATCTTTATTATTATACAAAAAACTATTTCTGACATTTATTTTTTAAACATTATTTCTTTCAAATGTTGTCCTTGACTGCGGTTGAGATGGTCCATTCTGAAGTTCCAATTTTCGATGACACGTTCGAGCATTTCGAGTGGAATTTGACGAATGACCCGAGTAATGTTGGCTTCCAATTCCTCAATCGTATTCGGCTTATCCATATAGACTTTGGACTTCACGTAGCCCCAAAGGAAAAAGTCTAGAGGTGTGATGTCACATGATCTAGGAGGCCAATTCACTGGTCCAAATCGTGAAATTAACTGTTCATCGAATTGTTCTCGCAATAAAGCCATGGTTGCACGGGCTGTATGGCAAGTGGCGCCGTCTTGTTGGAATCAAATGTCATCGAGATTACGGGCTTCAATTTCAGGCAGCAAATAGTCCGTTAGCATGGCGCGATAACGGGCGCCATTCACAGTTACGTTCATGCCGGCCTCATTTTAAAAAAAAATGGACCGATGATTCCACCAGTCCATAAACCACACCAAACCGTTGTTTTGTCTGGCAGCTCTTGAAGTTCTTCGGGTTGTTCTTCATCCCAAATAAGACAATTTTGTTTATTAACATAGCCATTAAGCCAGAAATGGGCCTCATCGCTAAACAAAATTTTGGTCGAAAACATTGGATCTTCTTCAAGCTGTTCAAGAGCCCAAAGACTGAAACGGTGACGATTTGGAAGGTCAGCCGGCTTCAATTCTTGAATGAGTTGAATTTTGTATGCTTTCAAACCAAGATCCTTACGTAAAACACGCCAAGTTGTTGCATACGACAATCCAAGCTGTTGAAATCGGCGCCGAATTGATTCATTATGGTCATCACGTACACTCTCGGCTACCGCCGCAGTATTTTCTGCACTTCGTGCTGTATGCGGTCTATTTGGTCGCGTATTATCCAATAATGAAAATTGGGTTTCAAACTTCTCGACGGTGTAGCGAATTGTGCGTTTGGTGGGCCGATTATGTAGACCATATGTTGCTCTAAGAGCACGAAATACACTCCTGGCAGAACGCTGATTCTCGTAGTACAGCTGAATTATTTGTAGACGTTGTGCCGGGCTGTCTTTCCATGATGAAATGTCAGACAGTACTGAACCAAAATACCACGACAGTTCACTCGACTTATGCGTGATCTGTCTTAAACTCGCTACTTAAAAAAGTACCTCTAAATGAATCACCCGTTATAATGCAAAACATCGCTTTACTGTTAAAAATGTTGTCACTGCCGTTCTTGATGTAAAAAATTTAAAATATTTGGAATTATGCAAATTTTGTGGCTGAAAACATACTTAGGTATTTAATTTTCAAAACCGAGAGCGATGCATTAACCAAATTTGGACATAATATAGTTAATACAATGCGAAATTTCGCCTTATTGTTAAAAATGTTGTCACCGTCGTTCTCGGTAGTGAAAATTCAAAATATTGGAATTATTCAATTTTCTGAGAGAGGTGCACTAACAAAATTTGGATTTATGAATTCAAAGCAAAGATAGTGGTAAAGAAGACATAAGGTATTGGAAGTAATAAGAAACATATTTCGAAGCAATTATATTGTATAGAAATCAATACTTTTAATCTAAAGCCGAATCCATATGATGACGACCATCTCAAATATGGTAACAGACATACATTTTTATTGTGAACACCCAGACATTCTCAATAAATTTCTTTGATACATTATATGAAAAAATGGTTTAGTTATAAAGTATTTTTTGTTTCTGAACAGGCCCATTTAATTTTTCTTCAATCAATTTAATCATACTGGATCGTTACCCAATATTTTGGCTTAAAATTTGTTATAGTTAATAACTACTGTTAAGATGATCTGGTTACATTCCACAGATATTAAATGCAATTTTCAATATTTTCCCTGACATTTGTTATTTATGTGCTGTTTAACTAATTATTAAGAATAAATCAATTACTATATTTCAAATCATATCTTTGTAGAGGATACCCTCTGTATGTCGGTCGACTTAAATCTACATATTTGTACATTTCAATACAACCAGAATCTTTTAACAAGTTATTGTATCAACAACTTTTTCCGTTTTCAGCATCGAAACTGAAAATTTTAATATGTACTAAAAGTTAATTGAGGTAACAAACTTTCTGCAATAATCCCAGATATCCAAATTACAAATTCAATGTGCGAAATAAAATAGAATCACCAAATTTTCTTGAAAAGATGAGACGAAAATGTTATACAAATAGTTACAAGTCAGTTTAGTTGAGCTGTATAATTTAGATCTGTTTTTTATTTTTTTTTTATTAAAGAGAGTTATACTATCCATAAAAATAAATTAGGCATCATAAAAACCTGGCATTTTTTTCGAATTATCCTTGGCACAAACAAATATTTCCGTGAATTTTGTCGTAATATAACCTACTTATCGTATTATATTTTTATTCTTGGGAAATTTATTTATTTTAAACTATTTTTACTTCGCACATGAAAGATTTGGTCGACCATGTTATTTTGCTACAAATATAGCATATCCTTTAGTCATAAAAAATGTATGTCGATTTGAAAGTCACTAATAAAGAACTTTTACCATTAATTAAATTGTATACCACCGAAACAGATGTTAAATACACGAAAGTAAAGTTAAAAGTGTAGAAAAGTGGGAACAAAATATAGGATAACTAAAACTAAAATAATATAATACGTATAATAAGAGGCTTTAAAGTAAATCCGAAGAAAAAGAAGGTAATTTTCTGTGCAGAACAGGGGAAAAGTTCATATAAACAAATCTAATCCTTTTCTTTGGAATATTATATTCTAATGGATGTAAAAAATCTAAATTAATTTTCTAATTTAAGAAAAGATTAAAAAAGTGAAATTTGTAGATGCACTGTACTAATGCAAAATATTTCCCATAACCCCACCTCCATATTTCCGGACCAGATAAACATGAATCTGAAGTTAGTTTGGTATAGTCTTTCCGATCTCAACCGAAGAACCAAAAGGTTTGCAGTAGTATGTACCGGGTTCGGTCGCTGACGCAGCAACTCGGCATTGAAATATTTTGAAAATTAGTTCCCATATTTATTTAGCCATACCCATATACAGGTCCGGTCGACCAGTTGAAGAATGAGCGCGCGGGCAAACGCGGCACAAACACAGCCGCACTGGGCGACCTGACCATAAATTCAGTTGTCAACAAATGGCCTAGCAGTGCAGAGCAGCAATGCAGAAATTGGTGTGATTCAAGTAATTTTAATTTATTATAGGCACCTTCTATTAATCATTCATATTACATATGTTGTTGGTCAAATGAACATATAATAGAAATTTTCTACACATTATATACAAATTATGAAACTCATTAAATTTTATTGCTAGGCGTTTTTATACATGTTCAACTGACTTCGGAAAGACTATATCAGTACTTAACATTTTCAAAAAAATGCCCGCTCAATTAATAAAAAAGAGTGTTTCGCCAAAAAACAAGGAATTTTTTTTAAATTAATACTTCCATTTGTAGCAAGCAACATTTTACGAAATAGGTCCGTCGAATGTATCCTCTTTCAGTTCAGCATCGCTTGTCGGGAAATTTATCTCCCAAATATCCATAGCATTTATCCAAAGCTTTAACGAATTGTTTTATTAACCCAAGTTTTATAAGTATTAAAGAAAGTAGAACTTTGGATGGATCCTTAACGGTTACAGCAAGTTTTTCGCTTTTTCGTATTATTATTATTACTCTCCCGTAAACACACAACACAGGAATACTTGATTATTGGTCCCAAGATAAAGCAATGATTTTAAAATTTCTACAAAAAATGCCACTTGTGCTCTGAATCCACAGAGACGTTATTCCAAAATACTAATTCTGACGCGAACATTACTACAGGATTCCCTGCGGAACCAGCGTAGTTTGCGTCGAACGTCAATCTAGGGACTGCAGTTCGATAACCAGTGTTGGATTCTGGCCAGTACATGTTGTACACTCCAAGTTTTTTGTTTTATCCTATATACAATTAATATATGCTTATTGGTAATTAAACAAAAAATTATAATAAATCACACAATTTTTGTAAAATTCAAAACCGAGTTGAATTTCTCAAAAAAAGAAATCTAGGAGATCCTAAAGGATACAAGCTCTAAAGCTTTCATACACAAGCTCTCCAAGGAGGAAACATAAACTCAAGCTCTAAAGCTTCCATCTCTAAGGAGGCCACACACGTACAAACTTTAATGCCCTAGCCAGGCACGCAAAGACAGTGAAGCAATGGAGTTGCACGAGTATTCTGGCAATCCCTTCGAGGAGGAGCAGGTTACTAACATTCAGAAATGGACAGACAGAAATGGAGAACCCAATCATTCTATCCGATACAAGTATGAGCGTGCACGACCATATTTATATGCTAAGGCTAAGGGACAATGAAAAAGCATATTCCACGACAGTGTTCTTTATTATTTATTTTTTAAACTATAGTATTGTGTAGATACATTATACGTTCCATTTTTGTTTTGTTTTTTGTTTTTGATAAATTGTGCGCCACCCAGTATAGATTTTAGAATCGCCCATCACCGCAGCTTACTTTACCGCAGATCTGTCCTAAACAAGCCGTCATAAAAAAAAAACAAAAATTTAATTTACTGATGCTTATTTGTTAACTTCTCAGACCCTGAAAACTCCACAAACGAATACTATCAAAAAGTATATTCCCAAATATTTTACTTTTATGTGAAGTAAAATTGCGCTAATGTATCCCGGCTATTTATATTGCTAACGTCTTTAACGACATTTAAAAAGCCTCAGAAGTAATGATTATTACTAATTGATTTATCTTCTTAAATTTTATTTGTTATGAAAATAAGCTAATTTTAGCGCAAAGCACACGGTTTTCTCCGAATCATTTTCAGTAAACTGGGTGCGAAGAGATGTGACCGCTTTTAGCGTAAACAGAACTGTGTCTGCTTAGTTTCGTCGTCAGTTTCCCACTTTCAACATCCTATCGCGTAAATGCACAAAAAATTGCAACTGCAGAAAGTGTGTTCGTTGCAAAAATTAAACTAACACGAACAGCTTTGTTTATCGGATCCGCCTTCCTGTTTTCGATAGGGGATAAAGGATATCTGCGAAAATGTACAGGGTGACGCAAAGGTCAATAAACCACCGTCATGTCATTTTTTATTTGCGCAAGATTATTAACATTATGATTAAATTGTGGATCTCCGGTAGTGAATATATCTTTGTGCTAACACAACCGAACTAAGGATTTTCACGGCGTTGTGAAAGTGACATTTCTCTATCTTTCAAATCGAAAATGCTATTTTCATCTTTTAAGATGAACATGAACATGTCCTTATATATTTTTTAACTAATATACTAAATTAAATAGAGTCCAAGAAACGTGACAGCACCTTTTTATGATTTTTTTTATATTTAAATTCATTTTGCTAGGGTTTATGGTGTCATTCATTATTAGTTTAAAAATGTTCTGTCCATTTTCGCCAAGACGTCCCTGAAAATCGATTTTTTTTTAAATAACTTTTAAAATACTTTGTGTAATTTATTTTTTTAGATAGGCATGGAAAGAATGCAAATTTAATCGGCTTATTTCTCTTTACGGATATAATAAAAATCATATTAAACAAAAACAGTTTTTTTCTCGAAAACGGTTAATTTTATCGATATCAATCAAGAGTGTCTTTTTTAGATTAAGGTTCAAAATATCTGAAAATATTATTTTTGTCCCTTTATCGTAAAGGGTGTAAAAAATTGACATTATGGTGCTACTAGTCTGTCCATGGCAAACCAAATAAACCAAATAGTTTTCACGGGTAAATTTTTGTCTGTTGTTCATCGTATTAAAAAATAATTACATTACAAGGTATTTTAAAAGTTATTAAAAAAAAAATCGATTTTCAGGGGCATCCTTTTTAAGGGTCTGTATCTCCGTAGTGGAGTCCTCTAGGGAACATTTTTATATGCACTTGTTATGTTATTTTAACGTCCCCTGTATAAATCTGCAAGTTTGCCACATATTCTGGGACACCGTGTATAATATTATATTACTAGGAAGTAATAAATTCTAAAACTACTTTAGAAATAAACATATTTAGAATATATTTTTTTAAATTTGATTTAAATGCGAAAATGTTCAATTATTTTATATAGAAAGCAAATTCTATATCACTGAATTTTCTAGAATTTCAATTATTACAGTATACAGGGTGTCCCAGAGTTATATTGGCAGGCATTATCTCGGAAACTAGTCAAGATAGAAAGAAATGTTATATAGAAAAGGTTTTCTGCATAAAAAAGATGCGTTTAATCATTTTATTTTCAAATATACCGGGTGCCCCAAAAGGATGGTATATTGCGGAACTTCAATTTTTGAAGTGGAACGTCCTGTATATTTTTAAGTTTTTGGGTTCTCCTTTTATTTCTGAACATATTTTATTAACCAAGTTCTATACCTATCATTAACCGTTCTTGAGGTAATGTAGAAAACATTTTTGGAGTAACATTTTTTTAATAAGTACTCTCAGGAATAATACAAAATAAAAAACATTATAGCTATCATAAAATGTGCTCAAATTGTCGGCCATTTTCATTTTGACACAATTCATACCTCCTTAAAAGTGCTTGTGTACAAGAAGATCGTATAACTTCTGGAGAAGCACGAGCGATTTTATTATCCAGATCTTCAACGTTATTTGGTTTTTCAGCGTACACAACTTGCTTTAAATGTCAACACAGATAAAAATCGAGAGTTCTCTCCAAATCTTTCAGTCAAAAAATGCGTTACAATATGCGAGTTATGAGGTGGTGCTCCGTCTTGCTGTCACCACACAGTGAGGCGCTCATTTAATGGAATTTCTTCAATAAGACTGGGAACAACATCTCTTAAAAAGGACAAATATCTGTCACCAGTCAGAGTACCTTGATAAAAGTATGGGTCAATTAATCGTCCATTAAATAAGGCGCATCACACATTACTTCCCTAAATGGATTGAAAATGGATTTCTCTGACCCAGTGAGGATTTTCGACAGACCACTAATGAGTATTATGGCTATTAACCATACCATTATTGTGAAAACGTGCTTCATCGGTCCACATAATTTTATGGAGGAACTGAGGATCGTCATGTAACTGAACCATAACGTAGGCAATATACTCCAGACCTCTGTTGTAATCGTTAGGTCTTAAATTTTGAACCAAAGATAATTTGTAAGGATATTGTCCATTATTTGCTAGAATTCGGTGAACCGAAGATTTGCTTATTTTATGTGGACTGACAGAAGAATATTGATATTATTTTCGTCTCTTGCCAAACGTACATCTAATCTCCTGTTGGGTTTGGAAATGAACCAGTACGCAATTTTCGCTCTACATTAGAAAATGTCTAGATGGCACATCTCTATTAGGAAATCTTTCCCTATACAATTGTTCCGCGGTTCTAGAATTCTTTCGACATTCGCCATAAATAAGTAACATATAACATATAATGTAACATATGGTGTACAAATTAATGGCATATCTAATACTTATTTGAAAATTTGGAGAGTTTGAAATTTAATTACTGTCAATGAAATTACCACAAAGCTACAATGAAGATTTTTTGACGTGTAGTCAACACCTACATTATTTATTTAAGAGTATGGAAAAGGTCTGAATCAAGATAAAACTGTTCATATATCGTTAATTAATGAGAGGTATAGAATAATCAAAAATTGAAGTTTCGCAATATACCTACCATCTTTTTGGGGCACCCTGAATATTTGAAAATAAGATGATTAAACGCATCTTTTCTACATAACATTTTTTATCTGTCAATTAGGAATTTAGGTTCATGATCTATGAAGTAAGCTCGCGTCACTCACTTGTATGCTGTGTAGGCTGAAGACTTGCAAGAGTTGATGAGTCTTTAAATACCCAAAACATGTACGACTTGTTTCCAGGGCTGTACCCAAAGATAAACCTACTGCATGTATAATGGTGGTTGATTTTTAGGTTTAGGAGTGCTTTTTCGGTTAGAGTTTCTTTAGAATTTAAAATACTATGGTGTGGGATAGATTTCATCCATAGAACAGATCACCTTTTTCATGTGCCTGTGTTATAAAATACAATTGTTATTATTGTAATAGTGGTAATATATTTACAGCTTTGGACACTGCACTAGGACGAAATAAATAATAATTATTTTTTTGTTGTCACTGTTCCATCTATTATAAGTGACTAACTTGTGTTACATATTTATGTCATCTATTAGAATACAATGGTGTATTTGGAATTTTTACATTCTGTAATGAACATCTACTTCAATATTCAATTCTATAATTTAATAAGCTTTTCGATTCTTTCATTGCGTAACCAATTGTAAGTACAACTACTTACATAGTTTTATAGAAATCAATCATAGGCTGCTCATTTCAGAACAAAAGTTTATATAATTTTTGTTTTTTTTTGCAGTTACAGAGATACAAGGAGTTAAAATATATTGTAACGGATTGGAAATGTACACAAACAGACACGAATGAAAATTACCTGACCGAACTTTGAATCGTATATATAAAAATTAACAATTATTATAGCAACAACAAAATACTATAAAATTGTTAATATAAATATTCTAAATATAAAATAAGTAACAATTAAGAATATCACATAGTATAAAATTAATAATTTTAATTTAACTCACAAGCACAAAATAAATTTTAAAAAAAATGCATGACACTTGTTAACACTCAGTACATTGAGAAAACAGAATTTAAACCTAGAGTGACGTATATCAAATAAAAGCTCAAAATCTATAGATGAATCTGGTATACATATGCTGGGAAGACGAGTAACTGCATAGAAGATATCTTAATTGAACTTAAGTCATAGTATGAAATTTTTTATCAGTTGTCAAATTAAATTATAATTTTCACAAATGTCAAAACTAAAGTTGGCTTTACAAATACCTGGAGATAACCTATAAAAAAACCTAAAATAAGGAATATTTTAATAATTAGTTATAGAATTGTATGTTAAAATAAAAGGACATTTGTAAAAAATGTATTAGTTATAAGGATTGTAGTGAAAAAGTGTTGTTAAAAAAGGACATCCAAGGACTGAAAATTCTATGAAACGACTTTAAGCAAAAATAGGACCAGAATAATCCAGAAAGGATGAAAAACAAAAGCTTATTGAGAGGCAGCTCCAATAAATTTAAATTTGAACAAGAAAGAAATAGTCAAGTAAGAAAACTAAACTTACCAGAAAAGTTAAAAGTTTGTTCTCAAAACCACAAGAAAGAAATTTGCCATAAAAGAGAAAATTTCCGTTACCAGTTGTAAGCAGTCCATAGGGGTTTCCAGTGGCCCCATAATTGGTATGCAGGACATCTACGTAGTTTCCAACAAGGAAAAATTCAAGTTAGCAAATACCAGGTACCTAAAATAAAAATAAAGTGCACTCTAAAGAAAACAGATAGCTATAACCTATAAATAATACTTTTATATCGCATCAAACTTTAGAAAAAGAATGCAGAATAAACTATAGAACTTACCTGAATAATAATAAAACAAGCAACTCTGGCAAAAATATTTTAGTAACAATATATATATTTATTCTGAAAAAATGGAGATATGTATTAGAGAGCCAGTGGCGTAAATATTAGTTATGCTGGTTACATTTTCCTCAAACGCGCTGAAAATATTTCTTTTATCGTTTTTGAAATACAAATTTTATTTTGAATTAAATGAAAATATATTTTTTTATTTTTTTGTATAGCCCTTAGAATTTTTTACAAATTAGCAATTTATAATAAATAATAAATTTAGAACTACAAGGGCGCTTTACTGCATTCCAAAAGTAAAGAAGTATTTTCCCAGCCCAAATTAAGAATATTTTTATATAAACAATATTGAAGTACTCGTAAATAAAAAAAGATTTCACCACATTCATCAGAATACAGAAATTTTTAAGTAAGCGAATGTGTATATTTGCACACGGGGACGCCATTTTGAACATGTTTTGCAAAATCATTTAAATAAATCCTGCTTTTATCTAAAAGTATCACCTTTATGAACCGCTAATTTGTACTAAAACAGTAAAGCTATGCAAAAAGTCAGTTTATCATTTTTGTTTAAAATCAAAGTTGGTTTTCAAAAATAACGGAAAACATCCCAGAGGCGTGTCTCTGTATTCTATTGTAAGAGAATAGTAATCATCTACGCCACTGGTTTGACTTGATAGGTTCTATTTATGCACTTTAAAGACAATATATTAAGTCTCGATTAATATTTCGTTAAAAAAAATAAATCTATATAATCTATAATTACGTATTTGTAACGTACAGTATAGGTTGTGGCAATTTTTTTGAGATCAGTGAACCAATCGAGACCTAAATTATTATTTCTAAAACAAATCTGTGTTGAAACCACCACAGCTGTTTAGTAGTTTATGACAATGATATTTAAATTAATATTTCAAGAAAATATAAAGTGCAAAACCACTCCAAACGTTAATAATATGGAAGCATTTATTAAGTAAATTGTACACATTAGTAGACTTAATTTCAAATAAATTATAAGAATTTAATAAATTACAAGAGTTTTTACAAAATACCGATTTTCATCTCTTAACTTCAGTCACTGAATTGATAGTTAGCAGTAACTCGGATTTGAGTAAAAGTCACTCATTTCTGATGCAATAGTTTCACTCACAATCAATTGTACTCCTACTAATAGAATGGAAATTTCACCCAATTTGGTTTGGACAGAAATTGATACATTATTGAGTAAAATTGAGTGAAATTTGTTTGCAGTGTACGTGTCTTTATTAGTTTTCTTTTCCTTTTTCTATTCCCTAAATATGTGGATTTCTATATTCTGTTTCAAAATACCATTTTTTTAAATACTTACATTCGAATATCTATTCTACCGTTTTTAAAAATAATTTTAAGTAATATAATTTTAGGGTATGTTGAGCGTAACTAAAAGAAAAATAATACGTCAGTGTTATATATTATCGATGTGATTTTCAGGTAGTGAATAAATTTCGATTCCCAATGCGTCTGCTAAGTACATTTAATATACAAAATACGGGGAATAATAAATTCGCTAACTTGTAGGTAGCATTATAAAGCGCAGGGAAATCGTTTTTAAGTTTAAGTTATTCCCGTTCCATGCCGGTAAATTTAAAATTGTAATTATGGAAGTCGGAAGCTCGTATCTCCTCCGGCTGGTTGAGCTGAAATCCGGGCAACGTTTTCGAAATAAGATGAAGTAGAATCGCTGATAAAATAGCTATCTTTGTTAAAGACGCCAGCTGTAATGTTCGGATAATACAATGCATATTATACAAAACATAATATTATTGTTTCTTAAAACCTTAAACTCGATCTTCTGTCTGCAGTATTTTGTGATTTTACTTTTTAAAGGGTACCGCGAATCTCACATTCCGTCTTATCGACGGGAATAAGCAGCCAGCAATGGATTTATTACAAAATATTAAGGCTTCGTTATTAGATATTAAGTAAATTAAGGCATTTTCTATGCTATTTAATAAATAAATAAATAATTGAATAAAAATAATGTCAGTTACAAAAATAGCCTTTGTAAAGGTAAAATGTATTTAGTTTAAAATCAAATAAATAATTTCTTCTTTAATATGCTTTAGTTACATTTAAGTCATAAATGTATCATACAGAGTTCGAAGACTTCTTTTAGATATATACAGTAATAAAAAGTATGGTAAAATTCCTTGAACCTTTCATGATAACCTGCTGCCATAGAATGTTCAAGTAAAATTCATTAATAATCAATATATTGTAATAGAATGAGTTGGGGCAAAAATTTTAAAATATCAAAGAGAAAGGCAAATTTGGGAAAATAAAATTGGTAAAATTTATTTTAAAGAAATAAATTATAAGTTGAATAAGTGTGACCAATAGAAGTACAGTAGAAGTACAGTAGATGAAAGAAAAATTAGTATATGATCAATTAAAAATGAATTTCAAAAGAAAATTAAAGAAATATAATGTAATAAAGTATATTCGAAATTGAAAATGTGATAGGTAATAAAAATTTGGATTATTTGAATTAGAAAGTGATTTTAAAAAAATAGTGGGACATGAAAAGGAAAAGAGTGAGGTAACTAAGAAAAAAATAATAAATTGGGGAAGCTGAAAGTTAAAGTTTTGAAAAAATAAAAATTTTAATTTAAAAGGAAGATTATTTGATTGCCAGAAAGAAACAAATGTATTCAGTGAAGAAAAACCATTTATAAGAAGGAGTAGAAGAAAACATAGTCTCAAGAACTAGATTAATAGAAGATTACGGGCAATAGAAACCTAAGTAAGTTCAATAACCAAAGTTAAATGTTATAGAGTATTACCCAGTATCAAGTCGACACAGATCTAATCCAAGTCACCGATAGGGAATAGTAATATAGAAATATCAGCAAGGAGACAAACAACAAGGAGTTACATGACAGATGATAAGTCAGGAGCAGAAGTTGTGCTAACAGCATAGATCGTATAAACTACTGGACTCGCTCAAGTGTCATTTTGCCTATATAAACGGCAATCGCTAAGACGTGTGCAAGAGAGATGGAGCTAGTAAGGGCTTAAGGTTCCTTTACAGAATTTCGACTGCAGCGCGCTACATTTAATTCAACCAATCAGCTAGCTATACTCGATTCCTTACCCCTTTTTTCTGTTGGGCCGTATTCAAAGACTTTATAAAAATAATATAGAGACCAAAAGACAAAAAAAAAATAATTTTTTTCCAGTATTATAGGTATGTAAAAGGGTTTATTATTATTACTGGCCTAATGTAACAGTACAATATTTGAATTGTTTTAGCTATAATATTCCTAATAGTTGTTATAATGCCTTATTTATGTATTTCTCCATTTATTTTCCTCATATCGTAAACTTGATCGGTTAAAATTACTGCAAGCTCTTCTGACGTATTTGTTTCAAATATTTCATATTTTCTTGCTTTGCAGAACTGTATAAATTGAAACTATGTTGATGCTTTCAATGCTATGTTCAACATATTATTTGAAGAGAATTTTTGCTAAGCACATCTCAGTTAAAACTTTTTCGTTTATTTGGTTTGATGTTAAAAAATAATTTGAAGAGTAACACATTTAAAAGCGGCAAAATTTGGACATTAAAATGACATTTTATTTTGAGGATGCGGGAAATAATATAATCTAATAAGTTATCATCGGAGACATAACTCTACTTGGTCATTATTTTCAGAAAGATGCAAAAAGTATAAACATGTTGGTAACATCATAACTTCTTTCCTACATATGAAATTTAATTTTTTCTCCACTTAAACGTCTCTTTATGCAATTTATCGCAGAACACGATTGCACCATATTTAGTTTTTACGAATCTTTCACATACACTAACTAAATCACACAAAAATTCAAGAAATCAAATCAATGTCAATACATGACATTTACTTCAAAGTTTGTTTATGGCATTTTGTAACGGTATATCCGTATACCATCATTTGTTTTACCGGTATTTGCCTCAACTAGCTTCATCTGCCTTGCACACATCAGCGCGATTGACCTCTCTTTCTAGGGCCAGTCCATAGTTTACTAGGTCTATGGCTAATAGGTACAGAAAAGGAATAGAGGAGAGGAGATAAAGGACTAAGAAGGGAAGACATTTGTGAATTAAACAATGGTAAAGAGGTACAAACCCCATATACTTGTGTTAAATTTAATATTTAAATCCAAATCTTGGATATTGTTATTTAGTTTTAAGTTAGAGTACAGGAGGTGGCGTAGGTTTAATTTAAGAATACTTCTATTGATAGAAGATTGAAAAATTTCGGATAAATAGTAAAATAAATGTTAGCCAATCACATAATTTTTATTTTAATTTGAAATATATTGGATCAGAGTAATTAAATGAATTAGAAATTATTTTAGTTAGTTAGAGGATAGGAAGTGGATACAACTAAGTATATGCTCATGTGAGCTGGCGCCGAGATAATAAAGAAGAAAAATAGATACAAAGAAGAAGCGAAGCAGAATAAGCAAACAAAGGTAAGAAAATTACAATCTCACAAGACAATATATTTTCAAGGTTTTATTTAATATTACATAATCGTAAATATTTTTAAAATATTGCCCAACAATACAAACACATTGTTCTTTCTTGTATCGCTCCATTTTTAATAACACTGAACTGTCAGTTTTTTTTTTTTGTTGACAACACTTCACCGCACAAATGACGCAAAATTCAAATCTTGAGTAAATTTTGAGGCACCCGATCCCAATTAAGTTACATAAAAAAGTGTCTGAAATACAACGCCGAATAAATGTCTTGATATTTGAACATGATTTTCGATTATACAGGATGTCCCATTTCTTCTAGACGGAAATGTATTGCCGCATTTGTTTTTTAATTTAATACCTACTTTGACAATTAGATACCGAGTCTAAAATCTTACACATAACTTACTTAATGTATTTCAAACAGAAAAATATAAGTTCTAACTTGCTCTTTTCAAAGAAGATGTATTAGTGTTTGTTATAGATGCGAGATATTCAAACTGTTTCCAATCCAAAATGGTAGAAATCATTTTATTTTTCCAATAATTTTGTGTTTTCCGTTTTTTAATTGTTTTATTATTGGTAGACGTTTTTTATACACATATTTTTAACTTTCTTGTAACTATTTCTTCTAATACTTAAGTAACGTTTATATCAAACAATGGTCAAACATCATTTTCACAGTCCACTTTGTTTACAAAATTAAATTATTATGTGACATTTACTTTTTAACGTTCTGAGATCCGTAATTACCATTTTTGTATTTGAAATGCATTAAATATACCAATATAATTCTGAATCAATGATAAGTTTGTTGACGTTTGTATTATTAATTTAAAATTGTCTTTAACTCCCCACGAAGAAAGTTTCAACAAAACCCATTAATACTTTCCTATACCATATACACATTTGCACTGGATTATTGACAAAACATTTCACCCCCTTCTTTTTATCTAGAAAAAATTATAACGACCAAAGTTTCAGAAAATTTTCTGATGATTACATTGTAACCTTGCATGTTACACTTTGGAGGATATAAGTACAACTGCTTTCATAATTTGCGCAATGATTTGTTTTATTTACTGACTAGATTCTTGCATATTTATGCAACATTCAATTATTTTTTTATTTGTTTCTTTAATATCATAAAAAAATTCAATAAAACTTACGTAGGTATTTATATTTTTTTATTATGTGGAAGAGGAAAATAGATTGTGCCAATAATACTGTACAAACCACACTTTCGGCCTATAACTGTACTTGTATTGATAGTAAAGAAATCAACATTAGCAAACAGGGAAGAAAATCAGGATGAAAAGGTACCTATATAAAACTAAAATGTGTACAGATAAAGCAGAATAAAATATTATAACTTCTGGATACAAGAAATGCAAATTATGTTGGATAGTTACAATTACAATATGTACGGATTAAAAATATCAAATTAAACAATGAAATTGAACCAATTATACAATGTACACTGTAAAAAAAATTCAATCGAATTTCACTCAATTTTAATCAATAATGTATCAATTTCTGTCCACACCCAATTGAGTGAAATGTTCAATCTATTAGTATGAGTACAACTGAGTGAAACTATTGCATCAGAAACGAGCGAGTTTAACTCAAATCCGAGTTGCTAACTGTCAATTGAGTGACTTTTGACTCTATTCTGATTATATAAAATCAATTTAGGGTTGACTTTTTCTCTAGTATGATTTAAATTTAACTTTTATTGAGTAATTTTTTGGTTTATATTCTCTTTAAATTTTAATTTAAATATCAATATATTACAGTCATAAACTACTAAGCTGCCACAGTGGTTTTTACACAAATCTGTTTTAGAGACAATATTTTAAGTCTCGTTTAAAGGAACTGGTGAACTGATCGGACGAATAGATTACCATAACCTATATTGTACGTTACAAATACGTAATTATAGATATCAATTTAACTATCCGTTTATTTAAACAAATATTAATTGAGATTTAATATATTGTCTTTAATTATTGTAATTAAATCACTGCATTTAAATACAATTTTCAATAGAATAACCAGATAAACCGATACTTGTCCAACTCCAAAGCACACCATACGCCATACTGCCATCCACCACGCCACGGTCACGAGATAACCTAATGGGACAAAGAATATGCATTTTAGTTTAAATACATATATAATCAAATAAATAAAATGATCAAAATGCATTGGGCATTGAGTGAAAATGTATTCAATAATTTTACTCAATAGATTCACTCCGAACATTTATTGCTTTCACTCACGCCGATTTTTTTACAGTGTAAAAAGAATTAGAATCTGGTAAAATATATAGCATATTTAATGATCAAATTACTGCTTTATCAAAGTAAATACTCTCCTGGTAAATAATAATGTGCGAAAACGATTTTTTACCAGTAAAATACACTTTTTCCTACTTGCCAAATGCAATAAAATACAGATCACTTAAATACGAGCAACCTGAATTTGTCTAAATATTATTATATATTTTATTTAATGAATATTCAGTTTACATTTCTGCAATAACTAAGAATTAGAAATAAGAGATGCAGAGTTACCTATAAAATATGAGCACAATAATTACTTAACATAAAAGTACTATATTTAGGTTTACAGATTTGTTTACTCTGGTTTACTAACACAGTAATTGGCTATTATTATGCAATATTAGCAATTTATACTGCGGCTATAAAATATTCTGAAATTAAATTTATTTTCTGAGTTACTAATGATTTGTTTATTTTATTCCTTCTTAAAATAACCTGAAATATAAGTGGATAATATTTAGTGCTTTCATATTTTATGTTGGAAATGTCATTGTTATATTTTTTATCGTTTCGATATTTATCATATGAGAACCCGATAATTTAGAAAAAATAACACTGGAATTTAATCAATTTTCCAACGAGTTATATGTGCGTACTATCACTGAGTAGGCAATGGTTCTTAATATTTATAATTAATTTGGGGTTGTTACTTGGTTTGATATTTTCTCCAAAACAATTTTGTTTCTCCAATATATCTCTTGGCGGGACTGAAAATACATATTGGTCATTACCACCATCCGTATCATCGCCATATCTTCACTATTACGAAGAAGAAAAATTACCCCCGTAATAGGTTAGGGGAGTAATTTTAAGAAGTAATAATAACACAAGAAGGCAAAATGTGATTGAATCAAGCCAGAAACTAGTCAATTTCCGAATCCCATAATTACTTCATCAGGTTTTACAGATATACTAAGCTAAATATTCCGAAAATCACGATTCTTCACTATACTTAGGTAAGTATACTTACCTAAATATAGTGAAGTTTACTTAAGTATACTGAAGTCAATTATTATCAACGTCATTGTAAAACACACTTTTGTTGAACATGACACCATGCATGAACCAATAGCTCAAAGAAGAGATGGATCTGCATTTTTATATAATAAGAATACAATTTGCAAAGAAAATGTAAAAGCTACTGATTTATAAATTAACGATAGACGGAATCTGTTCAGGTAATATAGAGGTAAATAAAACAATTAGAAATTATATAACTTAATATAGCTTAACTACAACTTAAAATTAATAATTCGCAGGAAGGTTGATTAGAAGTAACCAACAAACCTGAGAAAAAAATTTTGATGAAATTTTGATAGAGGTTGGAAATACCTTTAAAGGAATTCAACAAGCAAAGATTGTAACCTCTTTGTAGCAGAGATATAAGGTGATATAGACAAGGGACTCAAATTCACTTTTCTATTTATAATTACCTAGGCTACTGTAAAACATTCTTAGAGAAAATATGAACATTTTTAGATACTGTTGTAGTATACCTAAAATGTGATAGTGAGGTGATAAAGTGCCTTGTTCTTTTGTCGTTCAAATTTTCAGAAGATACAATATATCAAGTTAAACTTAGGCATCCTAAAATATAGTAATATAAATTTGTCAACGTATATATCCTTTTTAAAGGGAGAAACATTTCTGGATAACAAAGAATAATTATTTTGCTGATGTACTTTATTGAAAACTGGTTATTATCAGGAATCATATTTAGACAAAAAAATGACAAAATGACGTAGGTCTGAGAAATTCCTCTAGAAGCAGTTTCCTCAATTTTCTTGTTAATATCTTTGTATCAGGACAACGCTTAATGACATTTTTAAATATAAATCTGAACCTGTTTTAGATAGAGATTGCCTATTTGTCATGTCTTTGAGTATATTTCTTGAATATGTAAGAAAATAACACACAAGGTGTTATTTTTTGGAGTATCCCATAACTTTTTTGTTCGCGTGTCTATGATTATCAAATTTGTTAGTACAATATTGGTTTCTAACATGTCCTATAACATGTTTTTAAGGTTATATTTTAAATTTTGAAAAGTAATAAAATAAGGTAAACAACATTTTCATCATACCTAGTAAAAATTAACACTGTGCATGAAATTACTTTGTAGTAAGGAGAGATTTATTTTGTCTATAAAGTTACTGAATGACATTTCTTAACACAGTTAAAAGTTAAGGACTAAACCCAAAAATATGTTTAACTGATGTTTTGCGACGCTACTCAACACAACAAGAATGTAGCACTATGTTCGTATATGACTCATTTACTTGAAGCAACTTGTTCCAGGCAATCCGATATCGTCGAGCATCGTCGAATGGTAGAACAAACATATCTCTGCCAGACATTTATTTTGTATTTCCAAAATAAAGAATGCTATAGTAAATATTACTTACATATATTTGCTGTCCTGAGTTTAGTTCAGATTAATACTGTTTACTTACATTTTTATTTACATGGATGAATACTTAAAAACATACAAAAACTAACAATTTATATTAAAACTATCAACTCTCATAGCTTTACTTTGTATAATATAGTCCTATCAAGTTGGCTAAATATGTTTGCTAATTGATAATGAATATATCTGAAAATAGTATACCTACATTAAAAATTGCGAAATCCGTTTTTTTTTTTCATGAATTTTGGGCACTTTGCTTTCTCAACAGAAGTACTAGGAAATGATTTTATATTTCGAACAAGAAGACATTTGCTATATTTTACATCTATATTAGATCACAAATTTTAATGTTAGTTCGGAAATTGATTTGCATTTCAGGAAAAAGTTTTCAACTGGACTGTTCTGAGAACTATCTACGACTTTCCCATATTCCATCCAATTTGTGATGGAGACATACATATTTCCAACCCTTTGTTCTTCTGTTAGCACCATAGTCGGGGTAATAACCTTTCCAGGACGTTAACTTTTTATTAACTGAACTTAACGAAACTTAAAAGTACATCTTTTCAGCATTTATTGATTAAAAACTAACTGAGAACGACAATTTCAAACATTTTTTAAATAATACGTCGTTGTACCCTTTACCCCCACCTCTCCATCTATGGTATTAACACCAACGGGATCAGTTTATAAAAAAAATGTGTCCACCGCAATCAAAATTGACCTGTTTTAACAGATCAGGAACATAACATATTCACATAATATTCTGCCCTTATCTATTTTGGCAAGGTTTCTGGAAATTTTCTTCGTATCTCGATGCAATATATAAAAACACAACTAAACGTTGCTTTTCGTGGATAGAAATAAATCTAAAAGCATTTTTTTTAAATAAAACAGAATATTTATACATTTTCTAGGTATTTCTTTGAGATAACGAGAAAATGTCCTAAAAATATGTTTTTACCAATTTTTTCACATTAAGGTAAAAAGTTAGGCAGGAAGAGGGGAATCAGTGTGATTTTTTTCTTTTTTGAAACAAAATAATTTCATACCTGAAAAATATTGATGGAAGATATAAAAAATATACTTACTAGTTCTGTATATGTTTAATAAAAAATCTAGTACACTAGATTACTATATTACTACACTCTTATATAATTAACATTTTCACCCTTATATATTTTAGCTTAACTATATTTTCTAGTAATTAAAAACAAACGTAAGTTAAATAAGTGTACCTATAAAATAGAGTAAATAAAATAATGTTGAATAGGATTAGATATTTACTTAATTTGAATTAGCAATCTTGTAGATAATATTAAGAAATTTACAAAGTTTAAATAATTTAATGATATTCTGTCAAAAAATTTAATGTGATTTTCGTATGCTGAAATGCTAAACATGGACGTTTTCAAAAAACATACCTTAAATACTCCTGAAATAGGTCCATGTTAATTTGAATCAGTATTGTATCACATTTACTCAAAAAGCAATTCCCGTTCTAGTACATATAGCAGAAAATATTAGCAAAAAAATATGTAAGGGCATGATATTGTTAAATAAAATGAGTTTTAAAATTTTGAGACAATACTCTGGACTATTAAAATTATCATCTTCTGTGAGCCTATCAAAAAGTTCATGGTACCAAAATAGAAAATAGAGAAAAAAAACTGTACTTACATTTTATTTAAAAAATCATAATTTAAAAGAAATAACAAAATTGAAATTCTAAACCGCCGCATCACATAACATAAGAGTCATTATAAAAGATATATGTGAAAGTTGATAAAGTTAAATAATAAAAAAATGTCACCAGTTATTTAATAAAAACGATGAGACCCCATGGACAATACTATGTGATCGCTAGATTTCAGTAGGTTTGTAGTACAAAAATTTTTAAAATTACTTTTTTTTAATTATTTTTTTTTAAATTACTTTTAAAGTAAAATAAAATAAATGTATTAATCGGAAGTCATTTAGCAGTATTTTCAAAATATAGGCCTTATTTTAATATCAGAATTAATTTAATTTTAATTGGCTATGCATTATAACAGGAAGGAAAATCCCAAACAAATAAATAAACTGTAGACCTATAATACGATAAAAAGTCCAGTATAAAAAAGTTAGTCAAAAGGTGTACCTACTGATGGGGCAAGTGGTTACAAGCTCAAAATTTATAAATTATTTTGTGTCAAATCTAAAATTAGTAATGCACCTAAAAACAAGCATTGTTTCTGAGATTTCTAATACATTCATTGTAAGCATTGAATGCATTTCTTAGACAAATAAAGTACCTATATATTTACTTTATCAAACGGTAGAATTTCTATGTAAATGTAATAAAAGATACACGAGAAGATATGCATTTACCTTAATATAATCTTAAATAAAATTTATATTCATGAATAAACTGGAAAATATGAAATCATGTTAATATTATTACATTATTTTACTAAATTATAATCCAATGTTTCGCCAGAACAAAGTACACGTATTGCATATTTAAAATTTTGTTAATCCGATACGACTTCATTAGCGTGCGATCAGAAGGAAACTAAAACAAATAAATATAATGTCACAAAGTGTATTTATTCTTTAATATCAATAAATAATATACATACGTGCTCTTAAATACATACAGTTATACATCTACATATTTTACAAATAAATATGTACATCGCACACGTTATTAACCCTATAAATACGAGAACAACCTTAAATGCATTAATTTTTTATTCGTGAGAGGAATGGGTAAATAAATAGTAGGAACATAAGCGAAAGTGTAATGCAACCATTCCTAATAAAAATATAAATTTAATGTACAAGATCATTAACAATTATTATCACATACAAACAAAATCAGCTGCCATCAACGATGGACAAGAATCGTCACGAAATAAAAGAACAGTTTGAATATAGATATTTATGTTTATATGGGTACTTGGCTAAGCTACTATAGGTACAACTAGTGTCCTTCATGAACAATTTCTCTCTAGGTCCGGTAAACAACTAACATTCGCGACGCATTCTACACCAACGGATTCGATAACAGTTCAGGTTGCACAGAAACTTCAAATATCAGTCTTTATATTTACAGCGTCTAAAAACCCGTACCCTCAGTATTTCTGCCCCACGCAGTCGGGTTGGTAGTACGTCGTTGCGGGGGTTCTGTAGTTGGGGGGACTAGGGGACACCCCCGCATGCCTGAAACCTGCTAACTGACAACTAGGGGCGGCACTGTTATCAAAAATAATGTCTCTGTAACCCGAAGCGGTCGTCGCCGACTCCGGTGACGTTTCCGGGCTGTACCAGGGACTGTAACGAGGAGCGGCCTCATCTGCTATGCTGTACTGGTGCTGGGGCGTCGCGCTAGGGCAATATGAGTACATACCTCCGGAAGAATGTAACCGTGTCGAGTTGGGGTAGCTGATGGCTTGGTCCCTCGTCGTCATTAAACTGTCCACGCTAAAGGCAGCCGCCGTATCCATGGCTTGGAGGGATGCCGTCACGTCACTCATGATGTGGTCTTGATGAACTATCACCGATTTCGGATCGCCGTATTTCGCGCTCATACAGTGACTCAGTTCGGTGTTGGGTTCCCTCTTCGGCTTGCATTCCAATTTATTTTTGGAATCCTCCAAAGGTTTATCGTCCCGTTTGGATAACGATGCTGGAGAATCGGACTGCATCTGTTGCCGTTTCGCTAGTTCCTCCTTCTCCCTAAGGGCGTCCTTCTTCTTGAACCGTCTCCGACGGCGGAGGTACGAGCCGTTGTCGAACATGTTGTACGAGTCGGGGTCCAAAGTCCAGTAGCTTCCTTTTCCGGGCTTCTTGTCGTCGCGGGGTACTTTCACGAAGCACTCGTTCAGGCTCAGGTTGTGCCTGATGGAATTCTGCCATCCCTGCTTGTTCTCGCGGTAGTAAGGAAAGCGCTCCATGATGAACTGGTAGATGCCGTTCAAGGTGATTTTCTTGTCGGGGGCGTTCTGGATGGCCATTGCGATCAAGGCGATGTATGAGTAAGGCGGCTTCACCATGTCCTTGGCGGTGCTGAGGGAATGTTGCTGGTGATGCCAAGCGGCGGCGTAGCCATAGCGGGAATACTGTTCGTAGGCGTAGGGGTTCGCGGTGGCGGTCACAGCGGCCGCCGCGGCGGCCGAAGAATAGCCGCCCCCGTAGCGGTTGTACGCGTTCTGGTGTTCAGTGAAGATGGTGTGCATGGTGTTGGTAAACAGGATAACGGATACGCCGGCACCACTTGTTTGTATAAACAAAACGGGGAAAGATAACAAATAAAGTCAAAGTTTCAGTCGGTGATTGGGAGAGCGGCGGAAATTTTCTAAAACGAAAACAGTTGTGTTATTTCAACGGTATAGTGCGTTTTGTGTTTTCATTCCAATCAATCTTCCGAAAACAAGTTTGCGTTCACTTAATATTATGATACACAACATAGGGCAGTTTACACAGAGATTAAGTAAAAACAGAGTGTGTTACTTCTCGCCGTGACACAATGTTACTAGTGAAAACAGACGGCCAGGGCAGGGAGCTGTTTGAATTAGTAAGGGGCCGGGTGCGGGGCCTGCGCGTAAGGGCCTCTCGGGGCACGCCTTCTCCGGCGCGGCCAATAACTCACCGGGCCCCGATCTCTCCCGCCTTTAATCAATCGGGCTACCATTACGGCACGGCTTTGTTCGCAATGCAATTACCCACAGCGCACGCCTTCCGCCGGGCCAGTGCCAATTTTTTCGCATCACCCCCCCGGAAGAGCACGGGGAACCCGAAGGAGTGCCACCAAGTCGAAATATAACATCAACAAACCCCCTTTAAAATTGGCGGGCGATTATCAAGGATCGCCTCTAGTTTATTTTTGCGTTAGATGAACACAAACACAAAAGTATGTCGGGTGGTGTGTACCTTGGCAGGCTAGGCGAGGACGGACGCGCGCCAGAGAAAACAATGTCGACGGCATTCATACAGACCGCCGTCGACTTTAACAGTTCAGTTCGCGATGCGGCTGGAGATTACCTCCGCTCCTCGCGCCTCATCCATGGAGATAGCCGCAGATCGCCGGTTGATGAACGGTCGAAACGTCACTTCCGCCAATGCGAGCACGTCCTGAACGACTCACGTCGCCGTTTCCATGGAAAGTTAACGCCGCTGTGGTAATCCAATAAAGTGATAGTAAAAGCACTCCGTCAAAGGTAAATATACAAATTACACGCATTATTTCGTATCTCCAAATCAATGAACAGGTCGAATCCACAACTAATACCATTCCATTTAGTTATTTGGAAAATATAGATGCTTTTTTGTTAACGTAGGTACACACATTCAGCGTTGAGCAAAGATTATATTTTCATATCTGTTATAAGATACCTTTTTACTCAATTTTTATGGTATTAAGTCAAATCGATTTCTAATAAAATTTTATCACATGAAGTCGACCAATGTTCTTGGATACCAGCAATCTAAGTATGCAAAACATACTCCATAAACAAGGCCCCTGGCTGCTGATATTGTGGAGTTTTTTGCTTACTTAGATTTCTTGTAGTAAATAAATCTCGCTGCTATTTTATGAAATATAAATATTTTGAATTACAGCCTAAAAATACTCAATTGAACTGCTTTTTGTCCTTGATACACAAGTACTTTATACTCATTTTTGTCTGTTATATAATTTGTTCAGGCCCATTTACTTTGACGTTTGTTAAAACCAAGTAATTTTAAATTCGTTTTATTTTCAAGTAAATTTTATTGGGAAAATAAGTGTCACTATAAAAACTGCCACGTATTTGTGTTAACATAATCACCGAAATTCTGTATTAGGTACAATTTGAACCTTGAACAGTCTCCTGGTAGAGGTCTGTCTTCTAGTAAATTTACCAAAAAAGTGTAAGCATTTTCATTACAGACCTAAAGCGAAACAGTTTTTATATACCTATCTAGGCATAATTTAGTTCATTAAAAAAAATTTTTAAGCGAGTAATAAAATAAAGAATTTATATTAGGTTCATGAATGAGACTAAATTCTACAATTATTTCGGATCTCCAAATCAATGAGCCATAGCTGAATCCAAAACTAGTACCTATAATTCCAATATATTGTGGAGAAAACTTTTTTTTTTAATTCCACGTTCGGAGTTGTGTAAAGATAATATTTTCATCTATATTACCTATTACATATTATTATAAGTTAACGATACTCTTTTTTACTCAATTTTTAAGGTATTATGCCAAATCGATCAAATTCAAAACCTTTTTTCTAAAAAACCTTATCAAATGAAGTCGGCCAATGTTTTTCGATACCAGAGATCTAGGTATACAAAACATATAGGCTATTAAATAGAGGATTTTAAAAGGAACTATGACGTTTAAGATATTTTATTACATGAATCGTTCAAATGGTCATTTTAAATGAAAAAACCGAGGAATGCTATTAAATTAGAGGGTGGAAATTGGAGACAGGGGTGAAAATGCACCCCTTTCAGTTTTTTAATTGCAGCTCGAAAACGAAACAAAATTTCCCTATAGTTCATAGGAAAAATTATTTAGAGAATTGAATTTCCCATCGAAATAACTTATTTGAAAAAATTAAAAGGAAAATTTTATGCAAAAAAATAATTAATAAACAATTTGAAAAAAAGCAACAAATTCGATTTTCTCATTTTTTTTAACTTTTTTTCTTCTAGTTTTTTTTTGAGTAAAGATAGGTTGATTGCTTCATAGAAAAAACAGCAGATAACATTTCCTTCAAAACAAGAGGTTGTAAAGTATTTTTGGATGAAAACTGAATGATATATAGCCGCTCAAACTTAGCCAATTTTTCGATTTTCGTCGCGTTTACCCTTATAATGAGTCTTTCATTAAGGATGTCTGGATTTAAAATGTAAAGAAAACACACAATTGAAGAGATAAATTTAAAATTTCTTTTTTATTTGAAAGGTAACATGTTGCCATTACATATGAAAAATAATGTTATTCAAATGACCTCCTACGCTGGCCGTACTGTAATCTTTTGGTCCAATTTATCATCACTTTTTCGCATAGATTGGCCTCTATTTCACCAATTACTCGTTCAATATTGGCTATTAAGTATCCAATTGTTGCTGGCTTATCGCTGTACACTTGTTACTTAATAAAACCCCACAAAAAAAGCCACAAGGCATTAAATCGCACGATCTAGGTGGATAATTGATAGGGCCATTTCTGGAGATTATTTCTTCACCAAATTGATTTTTCAATAAATTCATTGTTTCAGTGGCAGTATGGCACGTGCCACCATCCTGCTGGAAAAAATAATCTCCTAAATCGTTTTCTTCAAGTTTAGGAAACACATAATCCATTAACATAGCCCGATAACGTTCACAATTCACTGTAACGTGCTGTCCTTGTTCATTCTGGAAGAAGTAAGGCCCACCAGCATAAATACCGCACCACACAGTCACTTTTTCAGGATGTAAAGGGTTTTCAACAACGGCATGAGGATTTTTGTTGCTCCATATTCTGCAATTTTGTTTATTCACAAAACCATTCAACCAGAAATGCGCTTCATGAGTAAAGATGATTTTTCGATAAAAGAAAGGATCTTCTGTTAACTTTTCTAATGCCCAAGCAGCGAAACCACGACGTAATGCATGATCAGCAGGCTTTAATTCCTGCGTTAATTGAATTTTGTATGCATTAAACCCAAATCTTTACGTAAAATTCTCCAGGTAGTGGTTTGAGAAATGTTTAATGTTTGAGAGCGACGTGAAATGGACATCTCACTATCCTCTCTTACACTTCGATGTACTGCTTCAATATTTTCTTGTGTTCTTAAATTTTTTGCACGTACTGGTACAGCAACATCGTGCAAAGAAAATGTTGTTTCAAATTTGCTTACAAGACGACGAATATACCGTTCATTATGTTTAGTGCGACGACCATATTTTGTCGAAGTTCACGTAAAGTTTTCACAACAGAACACTGATTTTTATAATAAAATTTAATAATTTCCAACCGTTGTTCGAGCGTATACTTTTCCATGATGAAATGGCAATATGTACTGAATATGTTTGACAAATAACATATCAAATAATAATATGCAACGTTGCCATAATAATACATTGAAATCCGGACATCCCTATTGGAAAACCCATTACGTTATAATTCTCATTTTCTACAAAAAAGAAAGTAAATAGGACGTTCAAGGATTTTCATCACATGACTTGTTCGAAGGGTCATTAAAAATGAAAAACTGCGGGATGCTATTAAATTAGACGGTTGAAATTGAAGATAGGGGTGAAAATGTACTTTTGCAATTTTTTAGATATAGCACGAAAACGAAACAAAATTTCGGTATAGTTCATAGAAAAATTTTGTTGAGAATTGAATTTTTCATCGAAATGGCTTATTTAAAAAATGTAAAAGGAAAATTTTATGCAAAAAATCGTTAATAAACTATTTTAAAGAAAGCAAAAATAAGATTTTTTGATTTTTTTTTACTTTTTTTATAAAATAATTTAGTAAAAACTTGAGAATTCAAGTACAATAAAGTTTATTAATAATCTATATACAGTGTGTATGATGGATGGAGTTGACAAGAGGAGAAACTCTTTTGTTTTTGACTATCGAAAAATGTCCATTCTTTATAAAAAGTTCTGCCCCTCGAAAAAATGAAACTGTCATACAAACATCTTACATTAGATATACAGGGTGCTCATAAATTAAAAAAACACGAAAATACTGAAAAGAGAGGTACCATTATTTATTATTTTACACAACATTTTTGTAAACCAAATCTGTTAATAATCTCAAAAAATGTCCTAATACAAATTTTAAAATTTTAAAGCTGAAAGGGGTGCATTTTCACCCCTATCTCCAATTTCCACCCTCCAATTTAATAGCACTCCGCGGTTTTTTCATCTGAAATGACCCTTTGAACGATTCATGCAATAAAATTACTTGAACGTCATAGTTTGTTTTAACCCCGTTTTTTGGATATAGCTGCTGAGATTGTGCAGATATATTATCCTTACCTAGATTTCTGGTATTCGTTGCTATTTTATAAATTATTATAAATGTTCTGAATTGCGGCCTAAAAATATTCTTAATTCTTTCTAATTCTTAATACACAAGTACTTTATGCTAATGTTTGTCTGTTATTTAATTTGTTCAAGCTCATTACTTTGACATTTGTTAAAGCCAAGTAATTTTAGATATATTTTATTTTCATGTAAGTACTTAAATTTTATTCGGAAAATAAGTCGCTATAAAAACTGCCACGTATTTTTGTTAACATAATCACAAATATTGTTATTAGGTAAGTACAATTTGAACCTTGAGCAAAGTCTAGTAGATACAACATGTACCTAGGCATTGACATTGCAGAGGTAAAACAAAACAGTTTTTATTATACCTAGGCTAGGCATAATCTAAAAAAAACGTTAAGCCTATTAAAATATTTATTATTATTACATTAATTACATTAATTACATTAATGCTGCTAAATTATACACATTATTTCGTAATCCGCTGTGAAAATCGAATAAAGTGATTGGAAAAGCACTCCATTAAAGGTAAATATACAAATTATACCTACACATTATCAATGAACCATCTGAATCCAAAACTAATATAATTTCTTATAGTATCTTGTCAGAAAAACTTAAATTTTCCTCCAAAATCACTTGTCAACAATCGATCAATTTTTGTGTAACGCTTTCTAAAGAAAAATGATATTGTAAAATGTTACCACAAAATAACAGCATTAGGGACTGCATCTGAATTAGAAATATAATAGGTACGTTTAATATATTTTATTAAATCTCCTGGGCAAAGACAGTTCTCTATAGGGCGTAATTTAAATATTTGTAAATTTCCAAGACACAGATTTCTTTTCACGAAATCAAAATTACACCACTGAAACAAAACTATAATTGAAACTTAGCAGTTGAAACTCCAACTCGATTTTTTTTTGTCATTTGAAAATCAGTTTACGTACTAGCGAATGTATTGTGTATGTGTATTAAATACTTATAGAAATCAAACTATTCTTGACAGCTTTCAGTACCATTTATGCTGAATTTGTCCATGAATGCTTTTACTAATAGTTCGAAGTAGCTTTCACGCAATATTATTAGATTATCCGAGTATTACCTGCCATGTTTTTTAAAATAACTCAAATCAATCAGGCATCTTATCTAAATATATGCATTGATTGGAGTGTAACCTAGATAAGGTAAAATATGATTATCTGGATTTAGATCTAGATAAAATATATAATCTAAATAATGCACTTCATATCTATAAGCAATCTAATGTGCGAATATAGATATTAGTAAACAATACATTTAAATAAATAATTATCCGCGTTATACTTAGAAATCTGTAAAAGAACTATGTCGACCTAAGTTATCTTAATATGGTTTATAATCTAGTTTTATCTTTATCTAAATTCCTGATAACAAATCAATCAGTCGTCAATATAAAATACATCTTCATTTTTAAGTCTTACATGTTGTAACTAGATGAAGGAGGAATTATATCCGTAGGTACAGCACTACAAGAAATAAATTAGTACATTCAGCTTGTTTAATCAACAATAAGAATAAACTTTATTCGTGCTAAAAACGTAAAGGTCCTTTAGTGGATCAGATACTTTAGATTTAGATTAAGAAAGCATCAATCAGTTAATAAGTAGGTAGGAATATTAAAATAAAGTATACCTTCAAAGATAGGGATATAATAAACTAAAATTAAGGGAAGATATCAATTTTCACAATCATAGCATTAAACATAAAATAAAATCGCAGTGCATAGACGTTTGCAATTCGGAGCATAATTAGTTACAAAAGTAAGTAAATATTCTACTAAAAAATAAAGCTAGATGTAAAAGCCAACGTGTTATACATTAAAACATTAAACATAATAACACACTATGTAAATACGTTTTGGGAACTAAGTATGTGCAGATATACCAAAATTTAGATAAATGTAATTCAAGATTATAACATTATTATTTTTCTCCCTTTTATAGTCCTCTATAATAACTGAATGTTTTGTCTTTAAATTGAATAGAAAATTTTATATAAAATAATAAAGTTGTCTGAAATTACTTATTTTCACATTTATTTTACAAGAAGTGAAAAAATTTAAAAATCGAGTTTAATCCTTGCATCAAAAAGATCAATCGAAAGTTATGGAATTATAATTAAAAATCTCCGAAAAAAAACAGATAAGCTACAAATAAAAAAAACTCTTTACTTCTCAAAGTTAGTTTTGAGTACAAGAGTAAATTGATGAACAGATAAACTAACATACTGAAGTGATACGTATGTTTATTTATTTATTTTTCATGTAACTTTTTCCTTCAAGTAATCAAACACCAAAAGAAATAACGCAATCCACTTCAATTTTTGAGAAGTAGGTACCTATTAATGTTACTAGCGTTATTTAATAATAAATATAGATACTTTAACAATAAATCAATTTTTAATAATGTTGAACCTACGTATAATATTTATAAATTTTAGGTACGTACGAAATATTTTAAATAGTAGGTAAATTATTCCATATTACCTTGATTTGGTTTAATCAAAGTTATTACCATCAGTGTTGGGCATTAATCAATTAAATTATCAATCAATTAATTAACTGATTATAAAAGTTATTGCTATTAATTTAATTGCAGTTAAAATTAATTGCAATTGAACTATTAATTGCACGTTGCAATTAATTAATTTGGATTTTTGATAAATCAGTTACAATTGACTAACGATTATCCTGCTTCGATACAGCAAGACACTTCAATTTTATGTGAACAGGTTTTTGTATAGAAATGATTACTAAAATGTGATTGTCAATATTAAACTTGAATTGACTTAAATTACTGTCAAAATTAACTTAGATTAACAAATTATTCCCAAAATTAAAGGTAAATTAAGAAATTATTGTCATAAATTAACTTTTCATCAAATCTGCCATTAGGTTTCATTGAAATAAAAGATAAAATAAAAAGAAAAATAGCAGCCTTTTATTTGTCACATACACTATAAAAAAATCGGTATGAGTGAAATTATTGAATACATTTTCACTCAATATTGGGCATTTTGATAATTTTACTCATTTGTGATTACCTATATTTAAACTAAAACTGAGTACTTTCACTCAAATATAGGTACTCCTTAAATAATTTCTTCACGTAAACTCGTATTTGGTGCACTTGTACCTAAATCAGAATAATTGTTCTCATTACTGAGTGATTCCAACCTTCCAACAATGATATTTAAATTAAAATTTAAAGTGAATATAAATCAAGTCTGAGTAAAAAATTACTCAATAATAGTTAAATTTAAATCTCATTAGAGAAGTCAACTCTAAATTGGTTTTATATACTCAAAAGTCAGTCACTAAACTGATAGTTACCAGTAACTCGAATTTGGGTAAAACTCACTCATTTCTGTAATAATTTCACTCAGTTGTACTCATACTAATAGAGTGAAAATTTCACTCAATCGGGTGTGGACAGAAATTCATACATTATTGAGTAAAATTTAGTGAAATTTGAGTGATTTTTTTTAGTGTACCTACATATTTTATTCATAACATACATTACGCTTTTCTTTTGGGGCCACTATGCTTTTCATACCATAATAAGTTTTAAGTGTTAATTTTTAATCAAATACATTAAAAAGATTGACAATTGATGAATCGTTAATTGTGGAAACTCACAATTAATCGCGAGTTTTCACAATTGCAATTAGCTTTTAATTGCAAAAAGCCTGATTAACAATTAAGTAATTGTTAATTTTTAATTGTCCAACAATTTAATTTTGCCCAGTACTGATTACCATCACCACACCATAATATCCCGGTTTAGAACTACAAATTCACTTACTTAACAAATACCAAATACAGGCACAACAGTAGATACGGAAGAGTTTCTGTACCGTGATATCTATGGTAATACCAAGTCATTGTTCAGTGGCCAAACTAAATCCAAATCATATGCTTTATTATTACCTAAAAGGATATTATGTATTCTGATATTTCAAATTTGCCACCCCTTCCTTTCTCTTACTGACTAAATTAATATTTTTGCGGTATACCCTCACACACATATTTCAAATAGACTGCTACGCTTACCCTAAAACTAATTTCTAGGTAAACCACAGGACGAGTTAGCGGACTTCCCGACTTTACCACGTGTTTCCCAGTTTAAGAAGCTTAGCTGACAGCGGAGACATGCAAAAATCTAAACATTCCCACGCATTTCACTTATCCGTCAGTTTCATCTGCATGAGCTGCGTGCCGTTCTATAGGACCCTGGTATTTACGGAGGAACAATGAAAAGGACATCCTAAATCGTCATGTAATCTCTCTGGTAAGTAAAAAATCCAAAGAAGATCTGCGGTACGCTAGACCTGCATTGTGAATCCGTCGTTCATTCGAATTAAATCTATTCAAATAGTTTAGTTATTTTAGTTAAGGTGGTTATACAGGGCGTTTCATTAATGGTCAACATAGTCTAATACAAGATTCCTGGGGTCAATTTTGCGAGAAAGCGCACCACCAATCAAGCTGGGTCAAAATTTTAGGAGGCATGTTTTTTGGCTTGAAAATTTTAAAAAGAATATCATTTTGTGATTATTCGTAGAGGACGCTAGTTGTGTTTTACTAATGGAATAAATATAATCTAAACTTTTTATCTTTCACATACAGGGTGTCTCACGGTGACAGCCCATTAGAATTATTTCAGAGACTAGTTCGATTTGAATTTTGAAAATTTGGGATTCTGGGTTTTCGGGCATGCCCTTCTCAACTAAAATAATGACGCCCACGTACCACTTCCGGTTATACCGGAAGTTGCCATCAACTTGCTTTTTTAAAATGGAACACCCTATATATTATTGCAATTTTGGATTCTACGTGTTATTTTAAGTGGACTTTTCTGAAGTTTCCCTATTCCTAAAATTAACCGTTTTCGAGATATTTAATTTTTTTCAAAAAAATGGAGAGAAACAGTGACTAGCTTCAAACCATGTGTATTTTATAGTAAGAAAGATAAAGCAACAATATTTATAGGGGGATAGTTAGACCCCTAAGCTTCCCATCCATACTTTCAAAGTGGCTTAATTGCATACAGGGTGCTAGAAATTTAATGCCGAGTTTAGTTAACTTCAAACCTTCATAAGTCGGTTTTTTAAATTGGAACGCCCTGTACGTTTTTCTATATTCTGATATACAATTTTATTCTCTTTCGAAAGGTATTTCCTATACCTATCTCTTCTAGTTTTTAAGTTATCTACTATTTTTTGTGTAATCACCTAAAATCATGTAATTTCTTGCGAGGATAGCTGTGGAATTTTTAGCAAAACTTCAAAACAAAGTTATTTATTGTTATTTATTCACAGATGTTGCAATGGGATTCTAAGCAGAACATTTACAGTTTTTAATGAGACATGTCCCAATTTTCCACCAATGAGCAGAATAAAGTTAAGAAGATTTCTAAAAAATCAACTTCATACATAGTAATACACAATTTTAATTATGTATGTTGATAATAATAATGCACTAAGATAAAAAAATGACTTAAAAAAGTCATAAGTGTTCAATGACCCCATTAACAGCACTTGTGGATTCTAGAGATAACACCATCAGTCACCGCTTTTGCTATTTCAGCTGCAGACAATTCATGGAACGCTCTTCGTATTCGAGCAATCAAATCCTCTTTTGAAGCAAAGGGTGTAGAATAAACTTTTTGCTTTAAAACATAAAAATCTAATTGAGTGAGGTCGGGAGACCTCACTGGTCAATTCCACGGTCCTAGGCGTCTCATCCATCTATCTTCAAACATTTCAGTCAGCTGTTGATTAATTTGATTATGACAGTGAGGTGGAGCCCCGTCTAATTGATACCAACACTTCTTTAGTTGGTCTAAAGGTATATCATCTAGAAAATCTGCCACAACCGTTTGCAAAATATTGAGATATTTTCGGCATTTAAATTTTCTTCATAGATATGGTAAGAAATTTGGTTATCTTTAATTAGACAAAAAACATTTACGCTAAATTTATTTTGAAAGTTTCTTTCCCGGATAACATGAGGATTTTCAGATGACCACAAATGAGTATTACGTCTTAAAAATACCTTCTCTCGTAAATTTTGGCTCGTCTGTCCATATGTTGCAAAAATTGTGGATCTTCTTGGTATCGCACAAACATCGTTACACAAAATTATACACGTTGCACGGCGTCACCCGGATGAAGAGCATAAAGTAGCCTAAATTTGTATGGATGCATATCATTAGTTCTTAGCATCCTGTGAACTTTTAGTCAATTTTTACCATTTTTAGAAAATTCGGAAAAATTGATGCACTCCAAGATGCACTTTATGAGACTTTTTTCCTGATATTTTTCCGAAGACAATGTCGAAAACCGCAACTCGATCGGTTCATCAGAAAAAAATTGCTGATTTATTGTCTAACTTGCCTGGTCTAATAATTTAAAAACTAGGGGGAACCCTGATACCATTCGAAAGAGAATAAAATTGTGTATCAGAATATAGAAAAACATACAGGATGTTCCATTTCTGTTTCTCATTTTTTTTTTTGAAAAAAATTAAATATCTCGAAAATTTTAGGAATAGGGAAATTTCATAAAAGTCCACCTAAAATAACATAGAATCCAAAATTGCAATAATATATAGGGTGTTCCACTTAAAATAAGCAACTTGATGGCGATTTCCGGTATAACCGAATGTGGTACGTGGACGCCATTATTTTAGTTGAGAAGGGCATGCCCGAAAACCCGGTATCCCAAATTTTCAAAATCCAAATCGAAGTATTCTCTGAAATAATTCTAATGGGCCATCATCGTGAGGCACCCTGTATGTATATACAACATACAACAAAGTTTGGACCAATAATGCAATATTTAATGTTAAATAAAATTTGTTGGAGATTACGATGTATGTGATTACGATGTAACCAGATCGCTCTGTTAATGTATTGAGTTCATGTTTTTTTTATACAAGTATTTTTTTTTATGTAAAGCTAATCAAGGATCATATTGACAAATTGTTTAAAAATAACTCGGACAGAAACGTACGTCAAAATATTATATTACGAGTACCACGATCGTTATTCAATCTTTTGGATGCAATATAAAATTTAGGCACACCAACGGGAGGTCTCTAGAAGATGTCCAGCTTGAAATGACAGTTACAATCAACATCTGGGGGCTACCCGAGAAGTTTTACTAGCGGCATATCCGGACACTAATATGTTATATAAACATGAGTTCCAACTGATATTAAATAGTCAATTTATTATCTGTTTAAATCAAACTTGTCTACTACTTTGTAAATTAATTTTATGAACATTTTCCATAATTTCATGGATCATTGGATTATTATAAGTATTTTTCAAAGCATTTTTTACTTCTTTTATTTTTGGGTTATAGTATATTGAAAATATAGAGATCAATAGAACAATCAAAAGTAGTGGAATAGAAACCTGTCGAATAAAATCTCAAGACAGGCGAAGAACGGATTGAAATAGATACAGAGGATGCACAAAATTAATAATAATCAAAATTGTTAAAACTGATTGAGAACCTCTGGAGTCGTCTCCTTCTTACATATACATAAAAAAGGTAAATACGTGTGTTTTTTTAATGCGATAATAAAGGACAATATGGCTGTGGTGTGTGTAATAGTAAGTGCGAATAAACATACCTACTAAAATGGAACATCAAAACAGTAACAACGATCTAGTGGACATGGCGACATGATGGGAACTTATAGAAACCCTAATGAAAACTGTGAGTTAGCTACAGCATTTAAGTGTATATTTGTAATTATAGGCAGAACTACCAATAGAGCCAGCGGTTCCAAAAAAGTGCATGTGCAAGTCAGTGGCTCAAAATTTTATTTGTACTTGCTACCAATCGAGTTTTCGCACCTCGATTTATTTGCTTTTTAAAAATCCCCTCCAGGTCTGTAAACATCCAATAAGGAAATATGTAAAAGCATAGAAATAAAAAGATATCGATGAATTATCAATAACAGATACGAACAGAAAATTGTCATCTTGTAGGTATGAACAAAAACTGATACTTTATTGAATACGATGTGAGTTTAATTTCATTCATTTTTTACTGCGTAGCCTGTTTCTTTATTTAATAACCAATAAGATTTAAAACACTAGTTATTTTCACTAGGATCTTAGGTTTATTAAATGATTATTTCCATTATTTTTGTTTAAGTTGTCAACATATCAAGAAGAAAAAGTTTTAGGTCATATCTACCAAAATTCGATTAATTTTGAAAAAGAGCAACAGCAAAATAGGTACAGATATTAGAGAAAAACATTACAGAAAAATTTTAGACCATTCTGCAATAGTTTCGAAAAAATATGCGGTGTTGCCAAATTTATCAAAAATATTAAAATATTGATTTTTGAGGTTGTTTTATTTTTCCTTATTCATATTATACCATTGCAAAAGCAAAAAAATCTTTTATTTACTCAGCTTAAAATTCAATATGGCGTCCATAAGAAAAATAAAGTTAATGATGATTTCTCGCAACTGAAACGTCGCAATGAAAATCTAAATATACAATGAAAACCTTGCTGTGAAACAGTGATTTCAGATTTGTAAAATTCTTCTAAATGAAAAAGTTACAGGAGATTTTCGAAAACGCCACACTTACTTTTTTTCAAAACTCAAAAACCTGGAGAGTTAGGACCGGTCTGCAAGCGCCATTAAGTTAGCAGCGGAACTGTCTAAAACATTCCCCATCTAACCATTTTCCTATTTCTTATAGTTTCCAATATACCAATACATGCATTACCAAAATAGTTCACAATGTACAGTACGTTCATGATGAAAGGAACAAATTCGTTTAAAATTCAGGTAATTATTTTGTGGAAAAACTGTCGGACACTTCGATTAGTAATTTTTGACATAAGAAAATTGTATACACGGTGTCTCAAGAGCATATGCAGTCATTTTTTATTTTTTTATGGAAAACCCTGTATATTATGTCATTTTTGAATTGTATGGTAAATTCTGAACACTTTTTGTATAACATACCATATCTCTAAAATCAGCGGTTTTCGTAATAATGTGTTTGAAATGTGATAAATGGAAAAAAATAATGTTTAATCATAACACGTTATTTAAATAACAATTGCTTTATAACAAATGTTCAATGGTTTGTCCGTTTACTTCAATACATTTTTGTAGTCTAAGAATTGTTTCCCGTTGAACGTTTTCAATTACCTCTGCTGGAATAAGTCTTATTCCCTGGCGTATTCACTGTTTCAGGTAATCAAGATTATTTGGTCTATTCACATAAATTTTAGATTTCAAATAATCCCATAAGAAGAAATCCAATGGGATTAAATCCGGTGACCTTGGTGGCCACTCAATAGGACCTCTGCGTCCAATCCATTTATTAGGAAAGCTACGTTAAGTGCACCATGGTGTTGGAACGTTACCACCGAGATAGATCTCGGTGGTAACGGTTGGAACCATAGCATAGGTATGTCATTATGAGGAATATCTGGATCTTGTGGATTAGGAAACACAACAGTTAAAGCGGAGGGATGCGTTCAAACTGAAGAATGTCTAAGTAGCGTTCTCCATTTAAATTTTCTTCAAAAAATAAGGTTGAAAGATTCGGTTTTTGACAATACCTGCTGCCCAAACATTTATTTTTTGACGATGCTCTGTGTGACAGATTTGTGTCCAACGAGGATTTTCAGTTGCCCAGTACCTGCAGTTTTGTTTGTTTACGTGTCCATTTAATACAAAAGTAGCCTCATCAGAAAAAATAATCTTTCGGGTGAAATCTAAGTTTTGATTATTCATCTCAATTGTATGTATGTATGTATGTATGTCGGAGGGTGGTGGAATTGTTTTTTCCACCGCGGCACTTAGGCCTTATTAGGCCCCTTGTACACCCTCCTTCATTACTCGACTACTTTTCTTCAAACCATCCTATTTACTACACGGGTGGCTTGGTGGCAAAGTCTCGTATGTATGATAGCATGGTCTTGAGTTACAGAGATTTTCTTTGCTCTGTTCTCATTACCATTTATCGGGGACCACACGCATGCGGCAAATGTTGGGCGACCCAGGTCTCTGGTAGGCTGCCACAGCCACGTCCCCGAGCCTGCCTTAGGTCACCCATCCAAATTCCAGCCTGCGTCCGTGATGCTTGCCTCGGCAGATCGAAATCCGCCGGCCAAGACACCCGGCTAGGCGGTCCCCTATTCATCTCAATTACCTGCTCACAAAACTGCGTTCTTCGGTCAAAATCGTCATCTAATAGTTCATGTATCAATAATTGAACCTTATTAGGATGATATTTATTTTTTCAGAGTATTTGGAGTATTTGTGACACAGATCCCGATGACAAATTACAATTCCTGGAGATTGTCCTAACGGCTACATGAGGATTATTTACAGTTTCTAGTAAAACGTCTACTTTAGAATTTTCTGATATTTCTGCTGGTCTTCCTTTAGGTAAATCTCTAACGTGTCCGTGCTCAGCAAATTTCAATTCAATTTTGCTGACAGTAGATCTTATAATTGGAGGTCGATCAGGATGAATTACATTAAATAAATTGCACACTTCTTGTTGAGTACGCTCTCTGTCCGCAAAACCAATTATCATAGTACTTCAATACGTTCTTCCTCAGATACCTGCATTTTTAAAATGAAACGTAAAGCTGACAATATGGCACTGACAAGCTAAACGCCGGTGATAGTTTGGTTTTTATTGTCACAAAATACTACATTAAAATGGTCTAGAGGTCAAGGAATGAAAAACGATTAATACGAGGAAAATTGTTCTGTTTAAGGTAAAATTTGGCATACCAGGTTGTTTTTGCTGCCTTTTAAAAAAATATTCAAGGTTGTTCAATTTAAACATTTTATTAAATTACTTGTGTCTATTTCAAAATATAAATTTTCAAACGTCATTATTACGAAAACCGCTGATTTTAGGGATATGGTATGTTATACAAAAAGTATTCAGAATTTACTGTACAATTCAAAAATGGCATAATATACATATATACATAAAAAAAATCAATGATGACTGCACATATTCTTCTTGAGACCCTATATACAATTTTCTTATGTCCAAAAATCCGCAACTGAAAACACTAATCCGAGTGTTCTTCCACAAAATAATTATCTGAAGTTGAAACAAATCTGTTCCTTTCACCATGAACGCACTATATATTCGCGAAAATAAATATAATCCAAAAGCTCATCCCCAATACTTTATCTTTTACTTTGCGGTTTACTTTCCACCCTTAAACGTTTGACTATCTCATTTTAGTAGAATTACAAATTCACGGCACGAATGGTTTGGGATAACGATGCACAAACAACCTGAAGAACATTTCACACCTTGTCGATTGACCAGCACAGGTGGTCCGGGCCACATACCGAAACGGCACTCGAGGATGGGATAAGTTATCTTAGGCTAGTTTGTCATGATTTAGGCGGTTTACCTAATCCACGTGAAACAAGCCGCATCTCCAAATATTGGCCTAACCGCGATGCTCGCTACCGCCACATCGGTGACCGACTGCCTTTAGTTGGCATTTCGAAATGTTTACTTTCAGTTTGAAGAGCTTAATTGTCTGCCCACCTTCACTATTCACCACGAGATCGCGGCAAGCCGGGAGGGTCGGCCATTTTAGGGATGAATGGACTGAATAGCAGATTTAATTATGGCAAGGAAATCGCCTGAAATAATATTTAGACAGTCTTCGGAGGAAGCGTGAAAAGGTTTCCGTAAAAATGTCTAAGTGGATATAGATGGAGCGTTTGAATAAACTAAATTCGTTTAAAAATTCGTAAACTTTAAGCGTATTGAGATGTACAGCTGTGGACAATAAAGTCTTTCCAATCTAATGTAGCGAAATGTTGAAATTTAATCTATCAATTAATGTTGTAGAGCTGTTTCAAAATCTTATGAGCTTTGACCTGGATATGCGCGGAAACACAATTCCGACCGTCGCCTAAATTATTCTACGTCCTAAAAACATTACATCTATTATTCACAGTCTATATCGAGCTCTCGTAGCGTAAACAAGCCTTTGATCCGATTACAATCATAATAAAATGCCCTATTCTTTATTATTTTAATATAAGCATTAGAAATATATAATAACGAATGTTCGCCAGTTGACTTTATTGATGCCCGAGCGCCTTAGTCCATTTCTGGTTGTAATGAGGCACGTGGTCTAATTCTGAGTCAATGTTTTCACAACGTGCTTATTAGAAGAATTATGCAGATACGTCACGCCTTTCGCGCATTTCGCGGCTCATGAGATTTTGAAACTACTCTAAGAAGCATTTGCCTTCACTAGGTTGAGATTTGCAGATTCGAGACTTGAATTATTATAAAAATAATTAGAAAATTATTTATAATTTAACACCATCATAAAAATAAAAAAATGTTTAAACATTTGCCTTGAAAAAGTTTTATCCTTGATACGTAAGTTACTGACAATACAATACTAATTAATTTTTCATAATACGGGACGTTCCACAAACTATATGACACATTTTGACAGATAATACTTGGGTTAATTTCAAACAGTTTTTCTTATAATATGAGCATAGGTCCGATTGGTTCTTGTTTAGAAGTTACAAGCATTTTAAAAAATATAATTTCATATTCCAATCGAAGTAGCCTGATAAATAAAAATGAGGGTTGTTATAACAGTAATTATTATTTGTGTTTAAAGTTTAAACATTAGATAATAGTCCACGGGCCCACGTACAAAGAAAAAAATGATTACCAGCAAGCTGTAACTTTGCGTGCAGCTTAAGTTTGACGAGTCTCCCAAGATTTGACTATGAGGAAAATTCAACAATGGTAAGTTTTCCCGCGATTTTCAGGAAAACATGTCAATCTGGCATAAACATGGAATGTTATGACCAGCACTTTTTTTTAAGTTTAAATGATATATTTTTTTTAAACCCCCAAAAAATTTGTCCGACAAAAATGTTGGTATTTTGAGTGTCTCCCACCCCAAATATGTCGATTTGGTAACATTATGGTTGGTGACAACCAGCAAGCTGATTTTTCTTGGAGGGTTTGGTAATAAGATTTGAAATGAAAGTATCTTCGTATCGACAAAATTCTTGAAAAGTTTTTGCAGTCCGACGCCCCGAAGATGTCGACTTAACGACAACGTGGTCGGTGATAACCAGCAATCTGGTTTTGATTTTTCTCTAATAATTTAAATGTATAACACAATAATATACTTGTCCGCCAAAAAGATTGGAAAATTTGCCTTAAAAATGGGAAAAATTAATATTTTTGTGGTACCTAATGTTCATTCCGCTTTAAAATAATTAATTTTTTAATAAAAAATAAAGAAGAATAAATAAGAAAATTATCTTGTTAACAGGAGCAACAGCAATTGAAATTCATAAATAACTATGTCTAACTAATTTAATTAATCTCCATCAAAATGATTTCTTTGTTCAAAAAACTTATATTAGTCCAATTAACTAAGCCTTTAAATCGAAATTTTGTCAATTTGGCTGAATTTTTGATATGAGTTAGTTTAAGGTATATTATAACAATAAGTGAGAGTAATTGTTTGTTCAACCCCCGGCCAAGGGTGGAAAAAGATAAAACAAAGGGCTTTTTCAAGATAACTCAAAAAGGGTAAGAGCTAGAAAAAATTTAATTTTGTTAAATCATTAAAATTAACGATTAAAAATTTAATTTTTTGTTATAACTTTCTTATTAAAAATTAAAAAATATATCTATTTCTCTGAAAAGAGAAGTTACATATTTTAGAGCAGATTGAAAAAACAAATTACAAAATTCAATCATTTTTCTGTTTGTTATGATTTTTTTTAAATTTCTGAAATCTTCCCTTAACTTCTAGCCTCCCTAACTCTGTTAATTGTAATAGTACAAGAAAAAGTTAAGAGGCCATTTTTATGTAGAATTGTCAGCTTTACAACTTTCATGAAAAACTTTTTTTTCTAGCTCTTACCCTTTTGAAAAAGCCCTTTGTTTTATCTTTTTCCACAACAAAAAATTACTCTCACTTATTGTTATAATATACCTTAAACTAACTCATATCAAAAATTCAGCCATGTTGGCAAAATTTCGATTTAAAGGCTTAGTTAATTGGACTATATGTACATTTTATTTTATAAACTATTGTAACTATTTTATAAAAAATGGTAACTGTACAATGAATGCACAAATTTTTGCTTGTGTTTTTTAAATTAAAATTTGCAATCTTGTTTTGTCAAACAGTTTACACATAGTTTTGTTTTTGAAAAACCAATTAAACCAATTTAAAAAATATTATTATACATTTTCAACGCGTTTATTAAAAGATTGTCGTGTTGTAAAGTATAAATCCTTAATGCGAAATGACTTTGTAGCATTTAAAACCTGCTGCCAAAGTTCACAGGTGTTTATAGTTTCTCCATAAACAACTGATTTCATGTAACCCTAAAAACAGAAATGTCGGCATTCCATCTCACATTTATGTACTTACAATTTAAATTAAGATGTAATTTTAGGTACGAATAATACTTAATGGACAGTAGCATACAAATAACAGCAATAAGACAAGTGGAGTATGTCAATTATTTGATTTTCATCCAAACTTAAGAAACTTCACCGCTAAATTAATAATAGGTAATTCAACAGGATTGGAAGTTTCAAAGCCTAATATCTCGAAAACGGTGCGATACAGGTAGTTTTATAAAGAGTAGCTTTTTTGTGTAAAAGAAGTTGGAAAATAAGAATTTGATACCAAAGATGAGATACCTTAAAGTATAAAAAAGTTATGCCGTTTTTAACACATTCAATCTACTGCGGTTAGCGCCCTCTATGAACTTCCTCTACTTAAAGAACTCCAAACCTCAAAATTTTGTGAGGATATTTACATTTGTTAATCAATAAATGAAAAACGAAACTAAAATAATATTTTACATTTAACACCCTGTATCTCTTTCAACCATCAACTTTTGGACTAAGGTAAGTTCGGCTAAATCGCAATATTTTTGCTTCCAGAATCTACACTGAAAGAAATGGGCTTATTAAACTGTTTATCTAGAATAATGTGTATAGCGCATATTAAAACTTTTATAACCAATGTACAACTTTTATTAAAAAAAAGCAATCATCTCCATACTCCTTATTCAATGAGTTTAACTGGAAGGTGCTTAATACACCTTATGCATCTATGAAATAAAGGTTATAATGAATTACTTATACATTATTAGCTGTTATAGACTTTATGTTCCAATTGTACAGTAGGGAAGATTTGTTGTATAAAGACCAGCATCCGAATTTGTGTATAACAATTATATTAACAGAATTATTCGTTCTTATACCGAATATGTTTCCGTTTTTAACGTGTAAAACGCGTCTTATAATGGTTAAGTGATCGTCACCTCTCGGTGCATAAATCGGTTATGATCGTAAAATTTCCGACAGTCCGCTGTGCATCGACTTACGACTATTACACGTCTAGTTTCATGAAAATGGGCAGTATGTGCACATGTTTTGTGGGATACATGATCATATCGCGTTGTGTGAAATGGAAAATTATTATGTAAGTATCTAACTGTTTTATGGCTTGCAATTGTTTTGTTTTTTCAAATGTAAATCTTGTCTAAATCTTAAAAATTATTATTTTGTAGGTCCTATTAGAAATCGCTGATGTTAAGTTTTACATAAGATGGAGGAACAGAAGGTTAACGGTGACAAAGAAGAGCATGGGTATAAAGTCAATCAACCAGAGGAAATAAAATTAGATGGAAAGAAGCTCAACCTTTCAGGGGATGCTTCATTCTTAAGGTGGAAGAGTTATAGTGCAAATTCTCATGTAATACAAGAAAATACGGGTGCATCGTTGCTAAGAAAATAAACTGGACAGTTTTGGGAGCGATTTGTCATCATTTTTAATGCTTAAAAGTATGTTTTATGTATGTTTACATTAGAACCTTAGCTTGTAATTACAGTTATCCAATAAAATTTCTGAAAACTTAATGACATATGTTTTTAACTCATACAGAGTATACAACAGTTTAATACATTTATTATTATAAAACTTATAACCAGTACTAGATGTTCTAATAACGATATGGAACACTTTAATAACAGTTATTGCTATTATTTCGTAAAGGGTATAAAAAACGTTGTATACTAGTTATACAATAATTTAATAAAGAATAAGGTTTATAGTCACTATACAACTGTGCTAGCAATACGCGTTTTATATCCAATATTCACCTGTTTAACTGTCACATATAGTATACAATGGTCTTATAATGGCATATAGAATTCTAATTAAGAATAAAACGCATTTCTTTCAGTGTACCCATGAATTTTAACCCATTAGCTCGGGACCACCCTGTATACAATTTTTTTGTAATTATTGTAAAAAAAATAAATTTTATTTATTTTGAAATTTGAGACATTTAAACAAATTTTTTTTATTCATATTTTTTTATTAAATATAAATTTTTCTTCTACATCATGCGTAAGTATTGAAACCGCAAAATTTTATCGTTTAATTTTGTCGGACAAGCAAAAAAAAATGATAAGTTTGTCGGACAATTAAATTCTCAGATTAATATTGCATTTTTTTAAATAATGACGCTTTTGTCCGACAGCTGGTTATCACCAACCATGTTGTTGTTATGTCGACATCTTCGGGGCGTCGGACTGCAAAAACTTCTCAAGAATTTTGTCGGACAATAAGATACTTTCATTTCAAATCTTATTACCAAACCCTCCCAGAAAAATCAACTTGCTGGTTGTCACCAACCATAATGTCACCAAATCGATATAAGGGGTGGGGGACAAACTCAAAATACCAACATTTTTGTCGGACAAATTTTTTGGGGGGTTTAAAAATATATATCATTCATTTAAACTTAAAAAAAAGCGCTGGTCATAACATTCCATGTTATTAATTTTCCTCATAGTCAAATCTTGGGAAACTCGTCAAACTTAAGCTGCACGCAAAGTTACAGCTTGCTGGTAATCATTTTTTTCTTTGTACGTGAGCCCGTGGACTATAACCTTTATTAACCAAATTAACAAATCTTAAGACTATAAAAATTGTTCAAAATGTCCATCCTTGTCTCGAACGCAAGCCTCGCATCGACGAACTAAAGATTCCGTCACTCGACACATGAGATTTGAATCATTTCTTATCTAGTTAGCTGCACCCTGAATTATTTCAAGTAACTGCTGACGGGTAGTGATTTCAACATAGTAGACAAGCTGCTTCATATATCCCCATAAATAAAAGTACAACTGATTTAGATTTGGGCAACGGGGTGGCCATACCCTGTTGACCTATCCATTTATTCAGGAAATGATTATTTAACCAAGCAGTAACTTGTCTTCCTCTATGTGGTGTTGCACCATCGTGCTGATACCACATATTTTGAACAATTAAGCCCTACATCATCAATGAAATAAAAATGGATGTTTTCCAAGAAAGTTTTATCCAGACGCTTTAAACGATCATTTAAAACAGGTAGTAAATTATTAATATAATAAATAAGAAGTGGATCTTATTTGTGGAAGAGCGAAATGGGTGGTGACTATTAGACGCCTTCATTATAGCCATCTTTCTCTATCGCACGGATTTCTATGACTTTGTTTATCGCTCTCACGTAACGGCCGATGAACCATGGGGATTTTCCGACCCTGTATTTATCATTCCCTATTGCACCAGTATATTATATATTCATTCATTATTTAAAATCACTTTCCAAGGGAGTTATTTGCCTAAAACTGTGCGTAAAATTTAAAAGAAAAATACTTTTGTACTTAATTTATTTTTTATAAAAGTTACTTTCAATTTGACATTGGATGCAACATGGCGGATGGGCGGGGTTTAGTCGCTATTGTCGCCACTGTCTTGCATATAGCCACTGTAGTAATGACTAATTATTAATCTCTGGTATCTGGAAGTAAATGGGCCATATTTCAAAGACAAATCAGTCAAACGAAAATAGACTTATTTAGATGAAAGTACTTAAAACACATTAAGAAAATAGAATATATTTTAAATTAATTTTCTTTGATTTTTTTTCAAATATTCCAATTAAAATGTAAAATGCGCTCAGATCCAGTGATACATATAGTAATACATTTCTGTTTTCGTTATCAAAACAAATCGCCAAAATTATTTAAAGTCAGATACAAAGTTAAGTAATCTCGACGATTTGTTTGATACGAAAATAGAATTGGTTTTCCGAACGTAAAGCTAAAAAGTGATTTGTTTACCTAATCTGTGTCATTTGTGTTTTATGTGTTATTCAATTTGTTAGTCTTCTACTTAAACAAATCCAACCCCTATTAGTTATCATGACGCAAGGGTTTGTTTAATTTTAACTCTTAAATACAAAATTTTTTATATTATGTGAGTACAGAGTGTAACTAAAACGCATGACCAAACTTTAGTGAAGGATTCTACATCGCAAATTAGTCAATGAAAAAGTTTCTAGTGTTCGAAATTTATGAGCAAAATATTTAGAAAATAATGTTAGTCATAAAAATGATATCGCAAGTTTCTGCGTCACTTTTTGAGAACTCAATATTAACGATGCTACGTAATCTCAAAGTTAATTTTTTAAAAAGAACATATTACCGTAACTTTCTTTTCGCATAAGCTTTTTTAAATTTGGTACACTTACTACTTGTAAGAAACTACACCTACCAAAAAAAATGATTTTAAAGTTCCAAAAGGTTTAAACTGACCTTATTTTTCAGAAAATTAGTTATAATTTAACTAACTTAATTATTCCATAGTTATAATAATATAACTTAATATTGAAGATCGTTAGAAAGAGCTTTTGTTTTAAACTCTAAAAAAAGGTTAAAATTTACCTCTATTGCGGTATAAACCCACATATGAAGAATAATATTAAAATCTACCTATTCATTTTTAATTACCTTTATTGAAACCTTGGAAATATATAAGATGCATTGTGTCGGGAAAAGGTTTAATGTTATCGACTTGGAACAAGATTTAAGATTTTTTAACAGTTCTTAGTACCTACTAAGTTATATATTCTTAGAAAAACTTTAAAGTTTGATTAATTTTCTAATAACACGTGTTGAATGCCGTTTTGTTGGACTTTATACTGATAAAGCTGTGATGCTGACCTGAATAAGCATATAATTTATTACTCCTTGCTTTTTTATTAATTTTATAAAAAAAAATAAAAAAATCAAACATTTAAACGAAGGGAGAAGCTTAAACAGGTATTTTTAAAACTAATTTTCCTTTACTTATATAAAATTCTTTTCTATTCCAAATAATATATCTCTGTTTTGTTTTTCCACCTGAATGGTTTTTATGTTAATAATTTTATAGCTAGTTACCGGTAAATTTATTATTACTTTTATTTTTTTTAGTCAGTATAGTATAGTTTGCTGGTTTTTAGCAGTAACTACGCTCGACAGAATTACACACAATTATGCATCAAAAGACAACTAAAATCGTAAATAAAAAGAAATCGTTCGATTACAGGGAAATCGGCGACTAAACGAGAGCTAGGCAGTTCGCGTGGCTGACTGTCGGCCCCAATTATGACAGCTCTATTCATTAAATATTGAGTTTTAAAAAAAATAGTAAGTATTAGGAATTTATACCACTATTAAGTAGAATTACTCCCTAAATTTTTTACAAACAATTTCTAGACATTTTGTTTGTTTCTGGAAACGCTTCGGTTTCCATTTACAAAAAATTAACTAAAAAAGTAACGCTTTTATCAAGTTGCTAACACTGAAGTGTTAGCAACTTGATAAAATTATGCAAAAAATATATTTCTTTCATGGATAATATGACTTCATATACAGTAGAACCTCGATAATCCGAACTAATTGGGACCCTGGGTGGTTCGGACTATCGAATCGTTCGGATTACCAAACAAAGTGCTTTCCAGGCATAGTAGCATGCAAAAAAATGAACACTGACATACTATTTCCCATAAAATAAGGAGCACGTTGTATTGTTAAAGGTACAAAATAGTTTGTTTTATGAAATACATACTACTGTGCTACAGTAAGGTAACTATATTTTATTTAATGTATTGCACATGAATTGCACATTTTTCCCAAAACGGCGTTCGGATTATTGAGAGTTCGGATTACAGGGGTTCGGATTATCGAGGTTCTACTGTCTCATTATCTAATTCGAAATGTTTCGAAAGAAAACAATTACACCCAAAAATGAGTAAGTCTACCCCCGAAAGTATACTCTAGATATGTTAAAAAATAGTGGTATTGATTCAGGTCTTATCCAAAAAAAAAAATTTGGAAGTACAGGGGACTCTTACAAATACAATTTTGCAAAGAAAAAATCAAAAAGGGCAGTTTGAAAATGATTTAAAAGTACACTTCTGCACGCCACTGGAAACTGGTCCATTGTAAAACCTGACTTCGCAGAATGGGACTGGCACGGCGGCAAAGTGTGACAAAAACGGACAAAAACTTGAGAGAATTTCGCAAGGAAAGGAATAAATAGAATTTTATAGCACCTATTTTATATCAGCAAATTCAACTGCTTTTGGCGCTATTGTTATTATTAATTAATAACATTAATTTGCGGTTTTAATTAATAAAATAATTTGATGTACCTGATATTATAACTGTTCAAAATTTTGTCCACTGACGTGTAAACACATTTGAGCATGTCTTATTCAGTTTCTACGAACTAATACAAATGTTGTCTTGCTTCACCATAAATTAAAACGATATCCATCAACTCCGAGTTGCTATATACGCAAGCCATTTTTGACACTAACTAATAAAAAAACTACTGTAAACACTATCACAACGACGATTGTAAAATCGGATTACAGTAATCGGAGTCGCTAAGGTCACGTGGCTCTTTACGCGTATTGTGAATGACGCTAGAGACTACATTGTCCTTCGATGTAGTGCTTGGAAGTACAACTTCAATAATTTTTTTCTCGTAAACTATAAGGATTTTACAATTTACAATTTTTTTACGATATGGACTCCATTTCTCATGCTGCACCTATTCCAAAATTTTTTTGGATAAGTTGTGAATACTTACATATGTTTGGTTTATAGAAACTTTTTTCGTTATGCAGAATGTAGAATCCGCCATTAAAGTAGCAGCACCAAGCATTTTATTTAAACCTCGTACATTCTTATTAATTTGGTAGTCTTTATTGTATTTACAGCAAGAATAGGAAAATATGAGCTATGATGTACCTATTATTAGTAGCAGACACCATGTCTGCTACAATAAGCAGAAATGTTCTTTTCAACCACGGTATGAGATTTACAATATCAGAATTCTTACTTGGGGGTATTCCGTCACAAAAAAAATATAATCTCCTGAAGGTTATACAGCGCGAATGTATTATAATGCATTACTGTATGAGATCAGCTCCCATGTTTTTGTCGGCAGCCGCCTAAGGAACGTTTGGATTAACTTTTCCCTTCTTATGTTCTTCCCGTAGGCATCAATATTCCCGTGGTTGTTATTACAGTTTGCGGAAGCCACACATCTTCTCGCATATATTTATCCCTGTATCAATCACAGCGCACGCAACGTGATCTAGTTTCTCATAAAATATTCCTCTTCTAGATCTTTCCTCCAGAGGATATTATTTTTCTATAAAATCTGACTGAAAAATGTTTTCCCTCAACAATATAAACATACAAGTTTTGGATGCCGGAGAAATATCAATTGAAATTGCTGGAAATTGTTTTTAGGTTTAAATCACGACTAACTACATATAAGAAATTTATTTTAATATTTTAAATTTAATGTACTATTTAAATTTTTGGTGAAGTAATATTAAAAAAAAAACTTGCTTGTCTTCTTTAAAGTCTTATATAAAAATACAGGGAATGACCCATAAATATCGTTGCATAAATTCTAGAGCAAATATCATTGCCAAGTTGAGAAAATAACGTTATTACAGCTAAACGATTATATTTATATTATAACAGTTATGTACGTATTATCATGAGCTGGAGAAACTGCAGGTAAATTAAACATTTATTTTCATTGGCAGTGTTTCACTATTATGGAATATATCTGTTTCGAAAAGGTGTTAAAAATAAGGAAAATTATGTTTTTTGTATTATTTTTGTTAGAACATACATATTTCGTTAAATTTTTGGAAAAAAACGTTTAAAATGTTAAAATTGTTTAAATTTAATTTCGTTTAGGTACTCGTATGCTGTTTTATTTATTTATTCTCTTTAATATACAGGGTGATTCACAACTTATCAGAAAATAACTGGGAATAGATGCGGCATGAGAAATGGAGTTATTATCTTAAAAAAAAATTGTAAAATCCTTATAGAAAAAAATTATTGAAGTTGTAGTACATTCAACCATTACATAGCTAGACAACTGTAGTCTCTAGCGTTATTCGCAATAGGCGTGGAGCCACGTGGCCTGAGCGACTCCGAATACTGAAATCCGATTTTACAATCGTCCTTGTGATAGTGTTTACAGTAGTTTATTAGTAGTTAGTGTAAAAAATGGCTTGCTTGTATAGCAACTCGGAGTTGATGGATATCGTTTTAATTTATTGTGAAGCAAGACAACATTTTGTATTATGGTAAACCATTTGTATTATGGTGAAATAAAACATTTGTATTAGTTCGTATAAAGTGAGTAATATGAACCCAAATGTCGATGGATAAAATTTTTGAACAGTTATAACATTAGGTATGTCAAATTATTTTATTACTTAAAACTACAAATTAATTTTATTAATTAATAATAACAATAACGGCAAAAGCAGTTGAATTTGCTGATATAAAATATGTGATATAAAATTCTATTTATTTCTTTCCTTGTGAAAGTTTCTGTCCGTGTTTATCACACTTTGCCGCCATGCCGGTCGCATTGTGCGAGGTCAGGTTTTACAGTAGACCAGTTTCCAGTGCCGTGTAGAAGTGTATTTTTAAATCATTTTCGAACTGACCTCTTTGATTTTTTCTTTACAAAATTGTATTTGTAAGAGTCCCCTGCACATCTAAATTTTTTTTTATAAGTTCTGAATCACCCTGTATTAATCGATAAATTTATAATTGATTTTAATTCTTCATATTATAAGTATCTACAGTTTGCGAGCTCCAAGAAAATAAGGCGAAATAATTCTTGGAATTTTTAGAAAAATAAGAATGGTTAAACTGATTTCGCTAAGCGTAAATGTAAAAGAGAATCATTTGTCAGTTATTTACAGTTTGCAACATTGTAAAATAACAAGAATTATCATTTGTAACAGATTACAATTTTGTGTTCTGAATAACATTAATTGTAAGTATAAGGATATAGTGATGATCTCTAAATATACAGCAAATCTATAAAACTATTTACTTACAACTTGATTCTCAATGACATTAAAGTATCATTCATAATCAAATATTAATATGGTTTCATGGCCTATGGAGTCCTAGTGCATAGTATGTTGTCATTGGTCTGGACCGTTCTGAGAACTGATCTATGCGGATGAGTCGCTTTTAATTTCCCCACAGCTCGAATCCCTCGTCTCCATTGAAATTAGTTCGATTCTATTGTATCTTTGTAGAGCAATATGTCTCTCAGCTGCCGATTGTTCTCCATTCTTCATCAAGCATTTGTGCTCTTTTAACCTCGTACTCACGTATCCTCCTATTTGTCCAATGTATATCTTTCCGCATATAAACGGATATTTTATCCACCAAGGCTTTGGAATAGATCGTTCCTGCAACTCGTCTTGACTATCCTTTTCATCCTTGAAGGTAATAAAACTGTGTTTTCTTAAAATGCGGTCTATCTTATCAAAGATACGTTGTTGCCAGATATTCTCTCTTTCCTTTCATTAGGTGCCTTTCTGATGATTCGTTTGATATTTCTGTTCACGTATCCATTTCCTCTAAGAGTGGATCGTAAGTGTTGTGGTTCGCAGATGGTCCGTTCTCGATGTACCCATATATTGACAATACCTTGTTTATTGTGCCCCAAGCCGTATGGTTTTCTCTTGACAAAGGGGCCATTTTATTTCATCTCCATAGTGAAGCTGATATCCTGATGAATTCCATTAATGTAGTCCGGGAATGTTTGTTTTTATATTCATGGGGCTAGATAATAAGGCATCATCCACATATCTGAACAAATACTGGTTTAATAGTTACTTTCTCTAGGACTTTCTTCTCGAATACTTCCATGTATTTGTCAAAGTTGGGGACAATGGTGAACCATTTCATAAAATTAATCCCTAAAGGAGGAGAAGGTCCATCTAGTGCACATCTCTCAGTGAGTCTTCGACGAAGTTTTTCCAAAGCTTCTTTAATTGGTACTTTTGTGAATAGAGCTTCGATCTAATTGGATTCCTTTGATCTTTTCATAAAATCTCCAGCTTGTTTGACATGACATTCCGTCTTCCTCACTAAATCTTTGTGACAAGAGGATGATCTAACTACACTCGCAATTGGTGATCGTACGTTTGACTTCTGTACCGTCGGAAGGCAATAAGGTCTCTATGTAGTTTCTCGAATCAGAAGCCACCTCTTTCTCCACATTCTTGATTGGGTTCTTGATCTTCTTATACACCTGATCCTGTAGTATGTTCTCTATTTGTTATGTCTAAGATGATATTCGCATTTCCTTTGTCGTCCGGGAGTATGGTTATTTGCTCCAGTTCTTTGATGACTTAGACAGATTCTGAAGCTTTGACAGTCCGTAGTGCGCGTGTTGTTTCAGCCCGTACTTCTTCCACGGTTTTTTAATTATCCAGAGTACGATGGTGAAATTTAAACTTTTGGCAAGCACATTTGTAATGTTGCACAAATGCTAGATTAATGACGACCTGAAACTTGTCTAGATTAATTCGTTTGTGATATTTTTCGATACGCAGTTTCTCAACTTTCCCCTTCTGCTCGTTTGTTACTTTCTTTTCTGTTTTTAAAACTTTCTCTGTGGTCAGTCTGTCTGCTAATTCTTGGGAGTTCAGTAAATTTACTGGTAAACAGAAAAAGAAATTACAGAAGTTTCTTCTCATTTTCCTCTACTTACCTCCCGGGTCGGATTCCTTCAACTGTGTAGGCTTGGATGTGATGTTTTATCTTAAAAAATTCTGGCATGATTAACTCGTCTCGACATCGACATAAGAATGCCAATTGGATCCACAACTTTATTTTTCATCCTGTATATCTTCAGCAATTTCGAATCCTTATAAAATAAGTCTTTATATACAGTTCGATCCTGACTTTCACGTTTTTGTCAATTGGTAACCCTTAAATCGCATATTAAACCCTTAGACTAACTAGTATACACCTATTCTTCCGCTTCGTTTTCTTGGAGTTTTCTGCATTTTTTCACGACAGAAATCGTAATTTGCATATTTTCTGCTTCTTTGAAAAATCCCAACTAGTGATAATACAAGTGTATTGAAATTTATATTAAAAATAGTTCACTTTGAAGACCTCTTAAACATACAACAAAATTATTATTTTTTCTTATCTCTAAAGACATTTGTTTCAAATCTACGATTCTTTGGGTTGTCGGAGGACAATTCTTGTCACAACACAAGTAGGTATGATCGAGGGTATGATTGTTTCTGAGGCATGACAGAATGTATATTTATAAAACAAAATCGAAATAAACTGGTTCAGGGATAAAAGTGGGTACGAATCAACGAGATAAAACAAATGTTAAACGGAGACCATCCGACATATTATCTAAATACAAAAATATATCTTCCCGCGACTATATTTATTTTATTTAGTATAGTAAACATTGTACTTCCAATAAAATTACTGAAAAGTAGCACAAACGCATTATGCAGACAATATTATAAGGTAACAAATTACCCTAACAAATATATTCTAATTCGTTTGCTTTTTAGGGAACGATAGACATTTTCTACGTCCTATATTCTACCGATTCAAACTCGTGAGTCTACCGTAACAGTGCGTTTCGATAAATATCCCCCTTTGTCCCGTTTCTTTATTGGGAAAGTTAACTGTTATTTTTGAGGGGATCCCAAATGTCTGCCATATGAGGCGGGCGGGAGAGTTGTATTGTACGCAAGCCTGTACTGGGTACTTATCCAGTGGCTGTTGAAATTAGCTGACAGTTTAAAGCAATCCATTTGTCATTTCGCGTATCTATTGAAAAATAAATTGGGTAGGGAATCTTTGGCGTTGTAAAGTTGCTCGCGTCTACTGTTTTCTCTTTCCAAACGTTTAATAAACCCAAAATTCTTATGAAAGGACTACTTGCATTTCTCAAAATATAGAAATTGTGCCCTCTAATAAAGCCATTTTATATCGACGACGTTTGGATTTGTTAGCTACGCCTCGCCTAGTATATGCAAAGAAATTAATATCAACAAAAGAACAGAAATTTAATGACAGTCTAAACAATGCTGGTACTGGTATTGTTTTCTCTATTCGTAAAGAAAATATAGTCTGGCATGCATCTACAGGGTGATCACTATCTAGTCAAACTTATACAGCGGAAACTTGAGGTCACAATAGATTAGATACCAGAATGCACCCCTAAAAGTACAGAGAAGTACAGAAAATTTTTTGCAAGTTTGCCTTATGAGCCAGTGTGCAAATGATTAACGGTTTCTGAGCTACCGCAAAAAAACAGTTTTTTTTTGTAATTTCACTCTGTTCTACAACCAGTATTGAATTATGTGGAATTTCATGGCAAGCGGTTACTTATTCATCATCGGAAACTCGTATTCTCAAAACATGAAAATATAATAAAAAGAAACAAACATACAGTCAAGAAGTCATCAACCAAGAGACCTGTTTAAAACACAGTTATTTACCTAACCGGTCACACAAAATAAAAATTACCAGGTAAATTTAATTTGCGTTTTTTAATTTATTTTTCCTAGGTATTTGCTCGAATATCAAATAAGAATCGTGTTCGAGTATTGTTCTGACTTCATAAAACCAATAAAATGGAGTTATCACATACAGCAAAGATTTTTAAAAAGGATTGGTTAAGAGAAGGTGTTTATAAATTTAGTTTTGCCTGACATGATACACTTATAAAATAGATAATTTCTTTCAACTACACAATAGACATGAAGTAAATCTTTCGAAAATTCAAACCATCACACAAAAAAAAATGAAATGTAGTAAAATGTGTATATGATAGAGCAAACTTAATTTCCTCAAAAGAATGAATTCTCAAATATAAAATAGGATATTCATAACAGGAAAAAATCCAAAATTTGTGGCCATGTTTTGCAAAAAGGTCTATTATTCAATGACAACACAAAATCCTGAGAAAGAAGGTCCGCCTTTATTCTGATAAACAGGAAAAAACAACCAGGTAAGTAGTAATAAAATAAATACATAAAAAATATCTTACACTTTTTATATAAGATAGATACATACACAGATAAACAAAAAATAATTAAATTAGAAAAGTGAATTTGTCTCTCTCAGTTTTAGGAACAAAAATAGAAAGTTTTTCGAAACATTGATAATCATGTGTTGTAGTGATTTTTGTGTAGTCAACAGAATTACCTATGTTTTCGGTGTGGGATGATTCTGGTTAGGCAAAACTAAATTTCTAAAATCAATCCCTTGACTGGCTCTTTGACACAATATGTTATTTACTTAAAAATGACACAAAAAATAACTACAAATAATATAAGATTTTATCCTCGCGCTATATTTATGTAGCTATATACAGGGTAGCCCATCGAAAACGTACCGCAAGGCATTACAGGGTAGTAAAGAACTTTTCGGTAAAATCCAAAAACAGGTCAAATTTGTTTCTGAGGGGGACAACTTTTGGCTCAAAAAGCATACCAAAATCTTCAACCCCCTAAGTGGGGGTGCTATCCCCTAAATTTTTTCAAATGGGAATGGGGGTCAAGTGGGGGGTCATTAGAAAGGGCTTTTAATTCTCTATACATCGATTCTTACTTTTTGAAAATCGATTCATTATTTTAGAAAATATGCAGCTTTGAAAATACGAACAATATTTTTGACGAGAAATGCGAAAATCGATTTAATTTTACTTCAAAACTTACGGTATTAGTCAAGTAAATGCTGAAAATGTTGTCCGCCAACTTGCATACAATGATACAGGTTGTCTTCAAACCGTTGTCGAACATTCTGGAGCACTTGCGGTGTTACTTCGCGACATACATTAATGATTCGTCCTCGCAGATCTTCCAAGGTATCAGGTGGAGTGCTGTAAACTTTGCTTTTAATGTGCCCCCAGAGAAAGAAATCTAAAGGATTTAAGTCGGGTGACCGAGGGGGCCACTCAATTGCACCTCTTCGTCCTATCCAGCGTCCTGGAAACGTCTCATTTAGGTAATTGCGCACATTGAGCGAGTAATGTGGAGGAGCTCCGTCTTGCTGGAAAATCAGTTCGTGTTCATTGTAAGCAGGGTCGTCCTCTATGATATTTGTTAGAGCTGGGTCGATGACATTTTGTAGTAAATCCAAGTACATATCGCCTGTCAAATTTCCAGGAAGGAAAAAAGGACCTACAATGGAATTTCCAAAAATACCTGCCCATACATTCAACTTCTGGGGGTGTTGGGAGTGTGTCTCATGGAAAATCCTTGGATTGGTATCAGCCCAGTAACGACAATTATGGCGATTCACTAAACCATTCAAGAAGAACGTACACTCGTCCGAAAAACACACATTAAAGAGGAAATTATCGTTTATCGCTCGTTCAGTCATTATTTCGCAAAATTGCAAACGACGATCAAAATCGTCTTCATTTAGCTCTTGCACTAGCCGAATCTTATAAGGATGGAATTTGTATTTTTTTAATATTCGTTGGACACTTGTACGACTCACTCCTGTCGCAGTAGCCAATTGCATTGTACTCAGCGTACTATCCATTGCCACTTGCCCCAATACCGCTATTTCCGTAGGTTCATTTAGTACCGGATTTTCAACCTGCCTCTTTTTGTTATGAACGGAGCCAGTTTCGCGAAATTTGGCCACCAATTCGCGAACAATTTTTCCAGACGCATGTTTCTCAGGATGCCGTTGGTTGAACAGTTCGGCGACCCGATTTCCGCATTCATTGTTTTTGAAAAAAAGCTCAATAATTTCTACTCTTTCTGGAATTGAGTACACCATAATTAATCAATTTAAAAGACTCGGCAGTATTGGTACTCTTCAACTACAAGTCACAAGACAGTTATCTAGCAACTTCTTGTGGCCTATCTAAATACGAAACAAAAAGCGGACAATTTTTTGCTCACCAAAATCAGGCTAAAGAATTCGCAAATCAGAAAAAAAAACAGCGAATTCTTTTGAAGGAATTTACCAAGCTAATACCGTAAGTTTTGAAGTAAAATTAAATCGATTTTCGCATTTCTCGTCAAAAATATTGTTCGTATTTTCAAAGCTGCATATTTTCTAAAATAATGGATCGATTTTCAAAAAGTAAGAATCGATGTATAGAGAATTAAAAGCCCTTTCTAATGACCCCCCACTTGACCCCCATTCCCATTTAAAAAAATTTGGGGGATGGCACCCCCACTTAGGGGGTTGAAGATTTTGCTATGCTTTTTGCGCCAAAAGTTGTCCCCCTCAGAAGCAAACTTTACCTGTTTTTGGATTTTGCCGAAAAGTTCATTACTACCCTGTAATGCCTTGCGGTACGTTTTCGATGGGCTACCCTGTATATATGCAGGACAGTACGTTTGAATATTCATTTGCTGTTCTTTTACATGAGGGTAATATTACATTATTTAGTAATTTATATCAGTGATTAGCTTATAAGACCAATATTATATTATAAATAGTTTTATCGATGTAGTCATATATGGAAAAAAATATTTAATGTTTGAAAAATTTTATTTTCTAATCGTTTTTGTTTGAAAAGTAGGTAATGCTAAATGACAAGCACATAAGCAGTCACAAGTTCTTCTATATCTGTCAAATTTGACATTGTTAAAAAACCTAAATTGGCGTTGCTTCTTAAAATTTCGATAAACGCCAGAGAGAAAAGTTGTTTGTTATTTTTTGATTTTATACTCACATACCAACTTTCAATTTTCCAGTAACTGACATTTTTAACTTAACTGGAAAACAAACCTTTATAAATTAGGTATTTATTTTTAGTATTATCATTAACTAAATGACTTAGTGCCCTAATTTAAAACAATATTTAGCCATAAAAAGTAATTTACTACTGCTCTATTATAACTTATAAGCATAACTTACTCCTCTACTGCAATCTATAATCGATATATATGTGCCAAATTTTATTTGTATGTAACTTATTAGCAATTCTACTGTTTACTTAGAATGGCATTTCTTATCTCCTGTTCCAGTTAGCACCATATTTGGATGCCGTGTATATTCACCACTCTGATATACCCCTAGGTTTTTTCCTATTAATTTTTGTATATTTTCAACCGTGTTCAATATATTCAGTTGAATATCACTTTCTTGGAATTTTACGCCTTGCTATAGGAAAAACGGATGCGTTTGATCGCACTTTCTTCTTCGAAATGAACGTATCTAAAATTATTTCGTTTACAAACATCATTGACCATTTTGAGGCTCTGTTTACATCTTGTCACATAAATTTGATTCATTCCTCTAAATAACATTCAATACGTTAATTTCGAAGAAAAAAGTGCCAATAAACACTTTTTTAGCTCTATTCGTTTTTCAAGGCAGGGCATTCCAGGAAAGTGATTTTTAACTGTTAACATCAAGAAATTCAAATCATTTGTGAAAATTCAAGAGACAGATTGTCCCGAAATTAATGCAACAATATTTGGTCACAGTTTTTTGCTCTTTAGTTTTATAGGTTTTTACTTTTACACTTACAACATCATAAACAAGCTGTACGCATGTGTTATCGATCACCAAATTTGCAGCATGCTGCAGTTAATAGTTTAGAGACAGTAAAAATAAAAATAACTTTATAATTTTCACCTTTGAGGGCCCGTAACTTGTTAACGAAGGCCTGTATGAAAAAAAAATATATGAAGAACTGATATTATTTTGACATCATTTTATACTCGACCTTTTTGTATCAAGTAACAGGACACCCTGTATACAATACAACAACAAATACAATTCAAAATTGTTAGTCAGTCGAACCCTGGGGAGCAAAAAAAATCCTAGGATGACTACTGTAACTATCACCATTATTTCGACATTATTCGATCTATAGAAATGATAAAATATAAGGTTTTTTAAATTTTTCTTTGCGAAAGATCATACAAAACATAGTCACCCATGCAAACATCGGAAAACGTACCTTTCCTGTTTTGTCGAGAGTTTTGTAAAAAGTACTTAATAATTGTGATTAATTCGACTCTTAATAGTTTCTTAAATGCATATTGTGGGGTGTGATTGTGTTTATAAAGTACCGTCCGTGATTTTCTTTACGTTCAATACGCGTGTAAAGTTCAGGAAACGTAATTATAAACGTAATAGGTAAAAATTTGCCGTTTTTCTTATTCTGAATGTTATGTCAGTTTGAAAAATGTCTTATACCCTGGAGAAAACTTGTATAACTGAGACAGTGGAGAGATATTGTGCCTAACTAGCTTAGATTTTCTAAAATTCATTTCAAATTACGCATAAAACGCCCCCTTTTAGCAAATAACAAACACGACGCCAAATATTAATTTATTAATAGTCAATAATAAAAACATGTTGGCTCGATTTAAATGGTATTTTAGTACACATTACGATTGAAATTTCCAAAAGTACGTTTATAACAACTTAAGCAATAAGTTACATGCAAGATTATATTGAAAATATGTTAGGAAATAAATTTACTCTGCGGTTGAATTAAAAATAAATTACAAGCAGTAGACAATAAATTACTTCTTCATAGTAACTATTTTGCTTAGCCGTGCCTCAACTATCTCCGAGTATGTATGCCTTAGAATGCAGCTAGACGTAGTGGCTGCAGAAAGCGCGGCTGAACAAACAAAGTTGGATGGCTTCCTCGCCGAAGGATGAATCCATCTATTTTATTTTCCGTCCTTAGTTCAGTAATCTTAATTTAGTTCCCTTTTTTCTATTTGCCCTTATTTCATTTCGGTATGGTGCGTTCTATTAAAAAAGCATTTGCCACGTGACTGGTACGTAAGATTTGTACGGCGATTAAGATATTTATGTTTACACGTCGTGGCGGCAGATGTTATAATAATAATTTTTTTTCTTTGATATAAGTTACGATTTTGAAGTAAAACAAATGTCTAATATGTCTTCCCAACATGTGTTTCAAAGAGTACGCTTTCCCATAACTCTCGGTAGTATGCACATAAACAATACTTTCGTCATTTCGGCTTAACGTAAGCAACTACTAAAAAAAGCGATGTGATGTTAAACCTCGCGTCATGTTTATGAGTAAATTTTGCAAATTCTGATTGAAATGGGAATATTTTATAAGTACTGTGCTTTTTACGTATTTGCAATGGTTTTTATACACAAAAAATGTAAATTAATTGAACATACATGATATATTGAGTAGCATTACATCTTTGAATATACAGGGTGATTCAGGATCTATCCAAAAAAATTTTTTAAATGTACAGGGGACTCTTACAAACCCAATTTTGTAAAAAAAAAATTAAAAAGGGAAGTTCGAAAATGATTTTGAGACAAAGCATACAGTCGGCGACCGACACGGCGGCAAAGTGTAATAAAAAATGAACGTACAAAAAATTTAAAAAATGTTTTTCCGAATTAAAGAAGTAAATAAAATTTAACACCTATTCTATATCAGCAAATTCAACTGCTTGTGCCGCTATTGCTATTATTAATTAATAAAATTAATTTGTGGTTTTAATTAATAAAATAATTTGTCATACCTGATGTTACAACAACTGTTCAAAATTTTGTCCACCGATGTGTAAACACATTTGGGCCCGTCGTACCCAGTTTCTACGAACTAACACAAATGTTATCTTGCTTCGCCATAAATTAAAACGATATTCATTAACTCGGAGTTGCTATACAGGTAAGCCATTTTTAACACTTGAAAAACTAATGTAAACAGTATCGCAAAAACGTTAATAATACTAATATCGGATTTCAGTATTCAGAATTGCCTGGGGCTACGTGGAGAGAGAGATAGCGCACTTCGCACAGCTCAAAATGAAGCGATGTAAAGATTGAAAATACTACAACTTCAATAATTTTTTTCTCAGAAACTATGAGGATATTACAATTTTTTTACGATATCGACTGCATTTTTCATGATGCAACTATTCCCATTTTTTTTAATAAGTTCATCCTGTATATTTTCTTTTTGCCATGTATTCTTGCCTTTTATGTGGTATTTTTACATTTTAAAATGTATTATTTCTAAGTTTTTACTATATTTGATGTAAATATACGAATAAAAGTGTAAGTTTACATGATCTGATTTGACTCCAACCAATAAAATTAATTATGTGTGGTTTTACATCCATGGGCATAGCTATGGGGGGCAGGGGTGTGCACGGCCTACCCCAGAAAGCCCGGTGCCCACCCCTCCAAAAAAAAAAACGATCCAGTAATATCGTCTTTCTCATATCATATTTTTTTATTTAGAATCAGATGAAAAAGTGCTTATGTTTTGAAATATTTCATCGATAAGTCGTTGATTGCGTGTTTTATTAAGGCGACGTTTCGCATTGTATTACCTATGTCCAATCCAAATTTGGTTAGTGCAACTCTCTGGATGTTTTCAACCACGAAAATTGAATAATTCCAAATATTTCGAATTATCACCGTCAAGAACGGCTGTGACAACATTTTTAACATTAAGGTGATGTTTTACATTGTATTAGCTATGTCCTGTCCAAATTTAGTTAGTGCAACTTTCTCGGTTTCGAAAATACAACACATATGTATGTTTTCAGCCACGAAAATTGAATGATTCCAAATATTTCGAATATTCACCACCAAGAACGGCGGTGACAACATTTTTAACATTACGGCGATGTTTCAGATTGTATTAGCTATGTCCTGCCCAAATTTGATTAGTGCAACTTTCTCGGTTTCGAAAATACAATACATATGTAAGTTTTCAGCCACGAAAATTGAATAATTCCAAATATTTCGAATATTCACCACCAAGAACGGCGGTGACAACATTTTCAACATTAAGGCAATGTTTGGCATTGTATTAGCTATGTCCTGCCCAAATTTGGTTAGTACAACTTTCTCGGTTTCGAAAATACAATACATATGTATGTTTTCAGCCACGAAAATTGAGTAAGAATTTCGACGCAAATTCTTATTAGCGTTTTTAGGAAAATAACTCTCTTCCCTTTTATTATAAAACTTGCACTTCCAAATTTGTACTCTATATTTAAATTAAATACATATTATTTACAGCAGTTCGCACCAACCATTTTTTAATACGCATTTATCTATCTATCTACATATCTTGTACCCATAATTTTTTTACTTCTATAAACTTGATCCATATACCCCCAAGTAATTAAATACTTTCTTCCATGTTCGGAAGAAATTAATGTTTTATATTAGTTCTTCATAAACAGATTGTTAACGTTTCTTCCCAAGGAATTCAAAGAAACTTCGACAGGTTTTAAGAATTCCTTGGTAGATATTAAATAATTTACTTCGATAAAACAAGCTCTCGTCAATGGTTTAAACATCACGTTGGTATAATAAATACTATGAAATAATCGGGCGTGAGAACTTAGAAAAGAATTTTACTATCGACTCGTAATCATAACATTAGTGCTGAAATTGATATAGTTAACTCCTTAGACCATGTCGGTTAAAATAACAAGCTATAATAAAAAGCAAGAACGTATTCGATAAATAAAGCTCTACTTTAAAGATATATTCAATTTATCGACCCTCGGTAATTTTCGGTGAATCACCAGACATAGATAATCTGATTAGTAATCTATTTGGTCTATTTTTAAAGCAGCATCACTCATTTTACTGAATATTTTTCGGTTAATTAACATTTCGGTGAAACAAATATTAAGCTAACAAATAAAAAACCAATTTTTTTTATAGATTTGTAAATTATAATAACATTAATAATATAAAATTTGACTTTGAAATTACATACAGGGTGCACGGAAGTGAATGTACCATACTTTAAATGGACGTACTTCTCTTTTAGGAATAACTTTTATGGATAAATTGAAGGGGCAGTTGTGGATTCACCCTCATCCTCAGCTTTGACAAATATCTACAAGAAAGCCATCGATAAGAAAGGCCTTAAGTGAGTAACTCTAAAACCAAAGTTGATTCGAATATGTGCACGATACATTTATTATCTGGCCCCATGGGCATAACAGCACAGAGGACAACATCAGTGGAATACATGCGGACTTCAACTTCGTCAAGGAGATAGAACAAAATGGTGCCTGCTGCTTCTAGTTGTCCTTGTCAAGAGGACGGCACCCTGAGGCACAGCATTTACAGAATGCCAACTCACACGGATAGATATCTGAGCAATGTATGCCATCACCATCCAGTCCAGAAACAATGCATTAACACAAGAATACATCGATTATCGATCACGGTACATCTGTGAGCCGGCGAACAACTACAGCAGTGATGATCTGCTCTTGGGGGAAATGGATCAAGAATATCGAACAGAAAAATATTTAAGGACAAGGAAAAAGAAGAATATCTAGCAACAACGTATCCGTCTTTATACAAGGATGTAGTAACAAGGTAGGCAGTAGGCAGAACAATGTAGAAAAATCAACAATTGCGGATCACAGAACACATACAGGACATGTAAGAAACCTAACTAATACCCGAATTCTTGTGACAGAGAGAGAAAATTTTGCCAAAAATCTACATTTCTCTTCTAGAAATTCAGAAGAATCAAGATAATTTCCAAATGACTGATCCAGAACGACGAGAACCAATGCCTACAAGCCATGCAATGAAACGTCATGAACTGATGCACACAGCAAATTTAAATACTAGTCAGAGGACTTAATCTCCAATTTCAGAGTTGCATTTAGAGAGGACATTCGATTTTGAGTCGAGAATATAACAGGTATTCCAATTTCCATTAACATAAATATGTAAAGAAAATAAATAAATGAAGCTTAAATGCAATTTTAGATATTGGCACATATTTTAAATTAAAACTTTTTTCCTATTGCCAATTTTGTTGTTCCATGTTCTTCTAAACTCATTCAAATGCTTCCTGGAACATTTTCATACATTTCATTATTTTAAAATTTTAAATCATGCGCTGAACCCGAATGCAACCTCAATAAAAATCGACTTCAAAATCTATTTTGAATCGTTCAAATGTTTTCTTTCCTTTCCGAGAAATCGCCTTTTAAATTCAAACACCTAAATTCTCATTGATTTTCAGGGTTTTGTAGTCGCTAATTACGAATCTAAAGCCAGCATTACAAAATTTAAAATTGTGGATGGAATAAAAAGATGTTGGAATTTAGAAATTAAAAATTTTTTGTTGAATACTACACAAAATTTATAGATGAAAATATGAATGTAAATTTTACCACCTAATGCAACGTTTTTGATTTAAAAAAATTTGAAATTTTGAAATTGCGGTCACTATATTATTTATTCTTCAACCCTCAAGACAAAGAGAAATATTCATCGCGTGTTTCTTCTATAAACAATTCTGTCGTTATTTAGCAGTTGAATCCAAATATAGCATTACACTTTTGAAAGATGGCGGATCCAATATAGCGAGTGAGGTAATTTTATAATTGAATAGCCTTAGGGATCTAATGTTCACGTCGACGTAGACCCTATGACCCCTATAGTCATAGAGATCGACTCTCCAAGTAGGCATAAAAAGCTCTAATACAGCATACATACACCTTAAGGAGGTTCGATACCGAAAAAAAAATGGTAAGAAAGTTTTCAAAGCAATTCAAATCTGTTAATAAATATGCAAACTGCCTCGTGTAAAAATATCATATCGATTGCCAATGTAGTTTTTTTTTTTGAATTTTTTGATGTTAAAAATTATGCTCTAATACACATGCTCTTATGGGAGTTGGGAAAAAACTTTAATTAAATGTGAATATTGCTCTTAAAAATGGTTAGGATCGGGAAAATAAAATTGTAATTAAAGAATTATATATTACTAAACATTTTAAAACAACAAAAATATGCACTTACAATGTAATGTAATTATTGAGATAATGGAATGAATTGATAACGTTTTGACAAATTTGAACAAACATCTGATCCAATGAAAGGAAATATGGCAACACTGTACGCTGTATTTAACGCTTCGACTGACGCGCTATATTTGAATAGCTCGATTATAGACTATAAAATTATTCCAGTCGAAAACGTATGTAGTAATAATTAATATTAAATACATTTTTCGTGATTTATTGCAATATAATAGCAATTTGAAACAAAAATTGAAAGGCTCTCTTTGCAAAACTAACAGTATAGATGTTCTGTCATAATCTTCAATTTGACAGGGCGACATCTCACTACCATACACAGAGCTTCTTGATAATTATCATATGGATTCTCGGTTTGCACATTTTACTTTTTTCTCATTAATCCACATTCTGTTTCATACGCATTTTATATTGCTTTTCAGTCGTTAGTTTTCCTTTAACTGACCCAACATTTACCACCACGCCATACTGATGTATAATGTTGCCAGATAGTTTTACAAGCTCTTAATGGGTAAATTGTAGTATAGCAACCCTGGGTTCGATCGACAAAAAATAAGTAAACGTAGTTGTGGCCAGAAATATGTGATCGTCATAAGGAATATCTACGTTGTATACATCTATTTTTAATTGACCGGAAAGGCGCTGGCTACTAACTTTAAAGATGGGAAGTATGGTTTAATTTTATAAAACAAAAGCAGAGTAAATACATCTAACTTTATTATTTACGTACACGTCTTCAAATTAAACATGTGACAAATAAAAAGAACATCAAAAACATTATTTAACATAAAATGAGAGTGCCAGGCTCACCTAGAGCTCCTGTGGGGAAAGAGCATGGCAGAGAAACCCACGATCGTTGCTCTAACCACCCAAATATAAATACAAAACAACCGCTAACAAAAGACATACATTAAGATCCTTTGCTAATGATAAACGCCCGACTCATTTAATTTCTCAGTAAATGTCACCTCACTCAAATTAGACATACACACTTCCAAATAAAACTGAAAAGGTTTGGTGTTAGTTAGCCGGCAGGGCCTGAAGGTACTGGAGTCCGATACGGGAGGCTATCCAGCTATGAGTTGAGATTTCGGAAGATCTGTTTTAGCAATTCTTTTTTTGTATTTAATTATTCTTTTTTTTAGATTCGTGCCTCAAGGGCGAAAATGTTAGTAAATGCAAGAAGGCTCTTATATGCGTATGACATAAAGTGAGCACAAGAAATGCTTTATTATTTGTTTTTCGAACAATGTAATCATGACAAGACAAGTTAAATGTGAAGCAAAGAAGTTGTTATTGCAATATCGGAGCAGTCACGACAATATCATCACAATCATAAGATTACATAGAACAATTAATAACAAAGTACTTAAAGAATATTACCTGCTAATTAATACGGGTTAAACACTTTGATTTTTCACTATTTTGTCACACTGCCCGCCGATCGTCTTACTCCCATATCCGCACTGTTCTCACTTCAACTATCTAGGCTTCCTTCCAGAGTTCCCCACCCAAGCGTTTGTCTTTGCGCTTCCTTCCACCAACTGTCAACACTACGCTTTTATTATTATACAACACCCATGTAACAGGTGATGTCGGAGTTGATACGATAAGTATAGTTTTGCATAAAATAGACACTTTTATTCAAATAAAAAGTTAATTGCCGTGCATTAAACACGAAAAATATATGCGGTCTTATATGTGTTGTATAAATTTTATTCGCATATACTATATTTAGTTCGCTCAAATTATGTAGTTTACGTGAGGCTGGTACTACAACGAAATTATCTTGTATAAGTATAGGCTTCCCTCCTGCACCGCCTGCCCCGCAAGAGGCCTATCGAACCTCCGTAACCATCTAAACTTGTAAAATAAAATCTCCGAATAAAGGGAAAAGAGATATACGAACGATTCAAAATGGATTTTGAGATGCCATAACGAATTTTGTTGAGAAAAATTACCTCGTAATATAGCGGAAAATAGCGTTTTTCATACTTTTGGGTCAAGATATCTCTAAAACTTAATGTGACGGAGTAATTCTGAGGTCGTATTCGGATCTGGCGCGTCAAAAATCGTTGTGAAATTACAATCTGATTTCTGGTTTAGAAGGTTAGTCACGTTTTGACTTATTAATCTTTTATAATTTAAAAAAATCGTAGTAGCTATTGGAAGATGAGCTGAAAAACGTGATTTATTAGATTTTGAATAAAAAAATTGCTATTACAACCTTTTTAACACTACTCTTTCTTAAACTCTGGTTTATCTTGTATAAAAAGCGTTTCCGGACATATATTGATAAAACTTGTTATCGTCAATTTGTGATGTAGAATTGGCTATATCAGGAAATAAAACTGTATCTTTCATAAAACTCGAGCATAGGTATATGAAATGTTGAAATGTAGAATTAATTTTCCTAATTTCCGACTGAATTCTGTATACGATACGAATATCTGGCCGGATGGCGCATAATGCATAAAGAAAAATTTCATCGAACGCTAAATTGAATCCGGAATGGATATTTCTTATCAAAGCGAACAGTAAAGGGCTTAAACCATTGTTATTCAATATCGAATATGAAACGCCCGTATACATTCCCGCAATTTGTACTCGCTCAATTTCCAGAGAGCTTTGTCATATCGTTCGAGTGGCATTCAAAGGATTAAATAAATCCTGCATACTAAACATCGCAATGGCAGTCAGTGTGGCACTTCCCAACGTGTGGCCGTTGTTTTTATAACCAAATCCCGTCTTATTATTATTCTTTTTAATAGAACAGTCGAATCCGCTCGACGGAAACACGATTAGGCGTATCAAATTAACTGATGTAGACGTTTTTTTCATTATGATCATTTGAATGTAACTAACCACTAAGGTGCCCGGACACTGCATAGAAAAATCTAACTAGATTCGCGTCCGTCTATCTAGACTGAATTAAAAAAAAATTAACAGTGTGCCACAGCTATTTATATTAGTTAAAATAGTTAAATTACTAAAAAATGTTTTGCTGATTAATATAGATTAAATGAAAAAAGAAAAAAATAATGGAAGTCACAACACAACAGTAGAAAATAAAAAACATCGGTGAATTATATTCAATGGTGGTCGGGACAGGTAGCCCGCAGAGTAGTTGTCGCCTGCAGTATCGTCAGCTAAATATTGGTTCACCCAGTTGACGAGATAGGTCGAACTTTCATAGTATTGTCTTTCCGAAGTCAGTATGTATAAAAACGCCTAGTAATTAAATTTAATGAGAAGAAAATATGCGTTGTTTATGAGACATCTCTGTGCGATTTTATCAGTAGTAGCAGTAAGCCTTTTAATAATTTGTTTGTACTAGGTCTTTAGTTTACTTTTATTGGTAGATTTGTATCCAATTTCGTTCTTTCATTTAACATATTTTATTATTACTTTTGTTGTACAAAACAAGTGTTTAGTCACTACTTATTTATTCACTATTATTCTTACTGCTGCATTTTATTATGTATAAAATTGTTTGTGTGAATAAATTAAAAAAATTATTCATTAATTATCTATCAATAAGCTTTGACATGAGCCTGCTTTGAGAAAAGTCACATATTTCATACACCGTAATATTGTAAGAGTTTAATTAAAAGCCTTTTTTCTCGAAAACTGTCCACATTAGGAAGTTCTAACAATAGTACATTATTTTTAGAAAATAAAATTGTACATTGGAAATTGGATCCCGAATGGTAAAAAACCTAACCTTAAAAAAATTAGAACAATAATTAGACCAGCGTATTTGGCATCCTTAAAAACGCCGGAATAACAAATTTCATAAAAATATTTCTCACCATTTGGAAATTTTCGTAAAAATTCTATTTAAAAAATTTTATTTTGTCGCTCTGTATCTCGAAAACAAGGAGAGAGACGTGTAGTTCATAAGACTAAAAATTCTTATGTTTTGTCGCACTATCATCCCCTGTATTTACGGTAGGTCTTTCTGAAACAGCCCGTATAAATTATAAAGTGTCCACCGAATTACGTCTCTCGTCATGTCATCGATATTTTTAAATTTTTGTTTTAGCTTCCTCTTTACGTAATGATCTATAACACCTTGTTTATTAACACGAAAAATTGTGGACACTGAAACTTTAGTTGATATGTGAATTCTATTTATAATTTCATTATCGGATATTTCATTTTCTTCCTTTTTTAAACAATCGTAAATATTTAAAATGATACGCTGAGATTGAACATGTAAATTATTTCTAATTCTATATTGTCTGGCCCTATTTCGTATTATTCCCTTTCAAAAGGTCTCCAAAATGCCATGTTGTAATAATATTAGTAAACAAAATATCCCTCTTATTTCTTCCTTTCGTAGTTGTGTATGATTTATAGAAGTTTATCCACAACTGAAATTTATGGCCCAGTCGCCCAGTACGGCTGTATTTGTGCGCCGTTTGCCCGCGCGCGCATTCTTCAACTGAGCTTATATATTTCTACCACCTCCACGTTTAATGCGACCAGACCCGTATATGGATATGGCTAAATAAAGTTTTTCAAATATTTCAATGCCAAGTTTCTGCGTAGCGACCGAACCTGCCTAGCTCTTTGGTCTTCAATTGAGATCGGAACGACTATACCCGCGAAATTGCAGGTCGCTCTTTATCAGCGCGACCGTACTGAAGTCCTAGGTATCGAGTAGCAGTGACCGTTAATAGATAGCACTCTGCTACTCCCTCGCTCCATGCCTGTAGTTGAGATACCTACCAAAAGTAGCGAAATCATTCGTCGGCTGTCTCACCTATGGCATATTGATGAGGACTAATTAGTGGCCCAGAAACATAGGAATACACACCCTACTCGACTTTGTATGAGAATTGACATTTCAACTCCCAGAAGAGGGTGTATGGGGGTGGTAACGGGGAAATGGCTAGTTAAATTTTTTTAATGGTCATATTCGGTTTTAGCTACCCCAAAAATGGAGGGGTAGGGGGGTCTACTCTCTGGGTCTTGACATTATTTTTTTTGTATGCTCAGCCCGAGAAACAATTCAATTACTGCATCAGTCATTACCTGGTCGTGTAATTTCCCGTTTTTGGTGATCAGAATTGGCCGCAAGATCATGCAAAGCCGTGGAGGCTATTTACCCGATATGCTATTCCGTACATGACCCTATACTGTATACTCTATTAATCAATAAAAAAATGTACAATTTTTAATCAAAACTTATGTTTTCTATCAAAATTACTTTTGGCGTGAATTTTGGAACACTCTTTATAACACCCGCCATTATTCTAATAAAACAAATTACCCGATACTTAAAGGAAATTCTTTTTACTAATTAAGGTGGCACCCTTGAGGCTAATACGACATTTTGTACAAATTTCCTTCAAATTCCGTTCACCTTAGCCCTCCACAAGCCCAATTTATTATATAACGGGATACACGCCGAGAGTATTGGAGCGAACTGAGGCGTGTTCGGCTTTCAGTTGTTAATTGTAATTTCTGTGGGGCAAATTGCATTGCAAATAGAGAGTGGCATTAGCGCCGCTTGTTTGTACAAGGGGGGGCCGGGCGGTTCGCGCTCCTGAGCTGCAGCCTTTCTATGAGCGGTGTTTATTTAGAGCCCCCGGAATTAACCATCCAACCGCGCGATCTCTCATTCGACTCGCAGATAAAACCTCTTAATTCTATTTTACTTCGGCCCTCTCCCAGCGCTTTAACCGCATCAAATGGAGGGAGATACTTTTTATTTCCTTGTTAATTTCTAAACGGGTGAGCGAAGCGTTATTACCTTAAGGGTAATACTAATAGAATATACGCTTCCAATTTGGAAACGCCTCGTGCTGGAAACCCCACCAGTAAATTTTACCTTAAACGTGTTTGTTATATTACCCGTGAAATTGTTGTGTTTTTAACATGAAAATTATGTTCAGAAAATAACCATCACGTTACTAGATCACTATCATTTTTATGTTTACGAATATTAAACGGGCCATGTTGATATACAGGGTATCTTGTAAAAAATGACTCTTCATAGTTATTTATGCACCAAGGGAGATACAGGAATGATTGGTGATGGGCATAAATATCCTAGTATCTCCCGTGATGCATACGTTATATTTTTAACTTAGACATCTGATTTTGTATTTATTTTAAATTTAACAATTAAATGTAAATGTGAATGAAAACAGTTTTCAGTATACAGGGTGTTTGGAAAACTTGATACAAAATTTAAGGAGAGCCAAAAATAGTAAAAAAAGTTGCTATAAACATTGGTCCTCCGGAGCACCGTTACTGAGATATAGCCCTCCAAAGGGTTCTTATCATTTGGATATTTTTTAAAATAAATTTCTTTCTGGTTAAGATAATGGATTGAAACTTGTAGGTAATAATTATACCGTAAGGGTCATTAACTGTCCTAAGTTTTGTCAAAATCGGTTATAAATAAGGATAGTTTTCTACCATTAACAGGAATTTTTCGAATTTTTTTTATTCCTTTGAATTATAAAGCAAATAATATAATTTTTTAATTTATTAGACTTTTTGAAAGAAAAAATGTCTAGTTTTTTTTTCGAATTCTGCGTAGTTTAGAACAGTAACATTTTCACATAGTAGGCATCTTTCATGATGACAGTTTCGTAGTAATGATATTAATGACTCACTTTTGCGTGCTATCTAAATTCTTACGTTTCTTTATCTTCTTAGTTGTGATCATTGTGCTTAACTTTCCATTTCATTCGATTTTTTTACAACCATGAACCATCATGACCAGACACTCTTCTTACACTCACAGTAGGATTACGTTAAAAAAATCCTAAAATTACTACGTCTAAATCATGCCTACGCCTTCTTGAACGGCCAAATTCACGATATCTTGGAGTTGAAGCTCCTGATTCCATCGTTCTTGCATGAATTTTTGCCAAACAATCTTGCAGAGGTTGCCTTCTATCAGGGAAACTTTGCCAATACTCTTTTTGAGCTCCCAGACTATTTCCATTAGAGAAACCATAAATAAAATGCATGTCGGCATATTCACGGTTAGTAAAAGCATGATGGTTCATGGTTGTAAAAAAATCTAATGAAATGCAAAATCAAGCACAAATATCACAACTTAATTTAGATGATAGCACGCGAAAGTGCCAATCATTAGTATCGAAACTGTCACCATGAAAGACGCCTTCTATGTGAAAATGTTAAAAAAGTTACTGTTCTGATTATTTCAAAAATAATTATTTCTGACTAAACTACTCGGAAGTACAAAAAAAAAGTAGATATTTCTTCTTCAAAAAAGTCTAATTGATTAAAAAATAATATTATTTGCTTTATAATACAACGGAATAAAAAAAAATCGAAACATTTCCGTTAAGGGTAGTTATAGAAAACTATCCTTATTTATAACCGTTTTGATGAAACTTATGATAGTTATAGACCCTTATGGTATGATTATTACCTACAATTTTCATTCCATTATTTTAATCAGAAAGAAAGTTGTTTTAAAAAATATCGAAAGGACCCCTTTGGGGGACCATATCGCAGTAACGGTGGTCCGGAGGACTAATGTTTATAGGAACTTTCTTTACTATTTTTGACTCTACTTTCACCTCCTTAAATTTTGTACCAACTTTTCTAAACACCCTGTATACACGATGTATTCAAGATGCATCTATGACACCCGCAAATTTGTTGATTTTGATAGTTTGACGTTTAAATCTGAGGAAACATATTGAAAAACACAATGGATAATATTCCAGCAATAGTTGCTGCTAGAGCCAGTAAAGCCAATGAAGAATTACTGCCTAAGAAATCTAAATTACTTTATGATAAAGAATATCAACGTTTTGAGACTTGGACAAGCAGAAATTCAGTGACAGCTGTTAGTGAAACTATATTAAAGGGATATTTCCAAGAACTGGTGTGTATTACCTTTTATCACTTTAAAGAAATATTTATAATTTTTGATAATTTATTTTTTTTATGTATCTTTTTGTCAGAATTATTCAGCCCTAACACACTGTGGAAAAAGTATTCAATGTTAAAGACCACATTATTAGTGCGCAGAAAAGTAAATACTTATAGGAGAATATCATCGATTAGAGACTTATTTGAAGCAAATATCGAAGGGATATATTCCAAAAAATCTAAGATATTGACAAGAGAGGATATTTTGAAATTTATTAAAAAAGCATCAAGTCATACAACATTATGTTTTGGAAAAGGTAATATAGGAAATAATTGGCTATATCACTGCATGTGTTTAATAGGTTTTTGTTATTGTAGGTTGTTCTAGTAATGGGTGTTTTTGGAGGATTAAGAAGAGATGAGTTGGTAAAGCTCTTGATAGATGATGTAGATGACAAAGGAATCGTTGTTTCAGTAAAAATTAACTATACAAAAACTGGAGTACCAACATCTTTTACTATTGTGGAAGAAAATGAAATGCACGCTGTCCAATTGTATTGACAGTATAAATCTTTGCGACAAAAAGAAATTAAAAAACGACGGTTCTTTCTGACATATCGGAATGGTCGATGTACTGCGCAACCAGTAGGCAAAAATACCTTCGGTAGCATACCGTCCAGGATTGCAAAATATCTCGGCTACGCAGATGCTAAAATGTACACAGGTCATTGTTTGCGTTGTACATCGGCAACTCTTCTCGTAGATGCAGGTGCAGATATGATAACATTGAAAAGACATGGAAAATGGAAGAGTGATACTTTAGCATCAGGATATGTAGAACGTCCAAGAACAAATTGTCTCGTTTACTAGCAGGAGTCGAAAGAACTAGTGATGATATTTTTTCTGTATTGAATGTGAGGGAAAATGAACATTCGATGACAAAGAAAATTTAGGTAGTTTTTCTGGTGTTACTGTTAAGGTTCCTTCTCAAATTGTACTTTCGTTTTTAAAGACGGTTGTAAATGATTTTTGTTATTAATTTAAAGCAAATTGTTATATATCAAATATTTATGTTAATAAACTTTGTACTTTCATTTGTCTGCTTCATTCATACAAGGCACATTTACTATTCTACCCTTTCAAAAAAGAAGGATACAAAATAATGTCAAAATGCGGGCGATAATATTTAGGTCCGCTTATTTCGTCCGAGAATGATATGACATTGTTTTCCTATTCCGTTTCCTAGTAATAAACAAGCTATATCGCCTAAGTGAAAAATCAAAATTTTAACGAACGAGCTGCAGCAAAAATTTATGTAGAAAATGATCCCAATAAACGTCAACCGCATAGAAAGTTGAAGAAAGTTGAGCAACACCAGTATTCGCCAAAAAGCATGTAAAATTGGAGTAAGTTCTTACAACACGTTTTCTATTTTACATAAACAATAGCTTTACCTATCCGTTTCCTTTATACGAGGCTTCGCCACCTTTTCCGATAGTTCGTAATTGTCTGAATTATGTTTTTCCCGATTAATATGGAATAGGAAGCGCCAATACATAGCCACTTGGTAGTCACTATGTAAATCCAATGGACTTTTACTTTTGGGGCTACATCCAATACCTTGTGTATACAGGGGCCGTAATTAATACTAGGAACGAGTTATGGTAAAGGATTGTGACTGCGGCACGTGCACATCGAAATTTGCATCCGAACTTTTTGAACGATGTAGAAAATCCAATGAAGTAAATGGTTGTTACTTTATATTTACTCGAACATGAACATTAAATAATTCCTATGCACAACAGGCAATAACATTTTCTTACTTTTCTTGTGTTTAATTTTGATTATTATTTGACCGCTGATTTTTTAAGTTCTGATTTCTTAGTAACCCTCGATGGAATTTTGCTGTGCGCGCTAAAATACTTTTATATTGCGATCGTTTTTATACCTAAATACAAGTACTGACCGACAAAAATATTAAGTTACGTGAGGAACATATAAACAAAATAAACGTTATCGATTTAAAACTTTTGATCTTTGATCAATCACGTGCTAAGGATATACATCTTCATGTAGATACTTTAACCTTCAATAAACAAACTGAACTGAATCAGCAAGAACATTTCTGTTCGAGTTGGAAGGCCGGAAATTGTCAAAATTTAAGTAATGATCGTTATAAGTTGCATAAGTATCTTTGGACAAAAAAAAACGTCTTTCGTAAAGAGACTACCGCCTCAAAACAAAAAAAAAGGGGGTCCCTGAACTGATAACAGAAACGCTGCAAATTAGTCTGGCAGATATACATTCGTAAGGGTATTGTATGTACACTCGACGCAAGATAAAGGTTTCCAATCTGAATCGTATTTTGTTTTAAATATGACGGCTTAACCGCTTGTCTATTTGGGGCGTTCCCATTAAACTCGTGTGACAATATTTTACCGTCACATCTGACATTTTACGAGTTTTGTACAAAAATGCTTTCCTGATAGCATTTTTAAAATGGGACTAATCGGCAAACTCTTATAGCAGACCCCGTATGCATTTTTTATTATCTTGTTTCTATTAAAAGAGTTGCATTTACATTACAATAGAAAAATCGATTCATCCTAGTTAATAAATCTTGCGAAACGTCTACTACCTGCTTACGAATAGTTAGATTGAATGGATTTAAGAAAATTAAAAATTTATTTATTTTTTTTTTAATTTTGAAAACCCTGCAGCTAGGAAACGGCGGCCTTAAGAGCCTACGTGTGTGTAACAAAATTTACTTAATTTTAGCCACAAAATGGGCCTCTGGTTTTTTCTGTACGCCATTAATGAACACTGTATAGGTGCCCGCAATGAAATCAGTTGAAGTTTCTTATAAAAGTTGTAAAGCATACAATTCTACATAAAAATGGCCTCTTTACTTTTTCTTGCACTATTAAAATTAACAGAGTTAGGGAGGCTGGAAGTTAAGGGAAGATTTCAGAAATTTAAAAAAATCATAACAAGCAAAAAAATGAATGCATTTTGTAATTTTTTTTAATCTACTCTAAAAAATATTAACTTTTCAGAGAAATAGATATAATTTTTAATTTTTAATAAGAAAGTTATAACAATTTCAAATTGTTAATCGTAAATTTTAATGATGTAACAAAACTAAAACAACTTATTTTCTATACTATTCCATTGATTATTTAAAATAATGAAAAGTTGCCTTCGAACTTTTTTTTCGTTTATTTTTTAGACAGATACAAATTTATTTACCTTTTTATATTTTGAATTTTATTTAGCTCCTACGACACTGCCAAGACAAAGATAAAAAATCACGTTCGCTTTGTCGCACTCATGGTACCGAAGTTGTGGACAACTCGTATGCTTATGACAAAGACAGATTATTTATTTTCGTTCGCTATTGTCAATGCGCGTGCGTCAGTAAACGTGTGTTTCTTTTAATTATTGTATACTCAATATCCATTGTTAATCTCAAAAAGGTAAATACATGGTAATAAGGACTAATATTTTTTCTTTTAGCCTAAAACGGATTTTAAACGCAAACTAACCTCATGTTCACCCCCAAAAATAATATTTCCGTGATAACTCGGGTTCTAATCAATATTTTGGAATGAAACAAAATGGAAATTACTTCTTATAAAAAAAACATTTATGGCTTATGTAATGCATCAGTTGAATGAATGGTATGACGATATTCCACCAAATAGAGATACACTCTGGGAACGTATACAAAATATTTGGAACGCTATAGATGTGAATTATATACGATGCCAAACAGATTACAAGCCGTTATTGATTCGGATGGTGGTTGGACATATTATTAGACTGTTTTGTTTTTTCATTGTTTATAAAATGATGTCAAAATAACTAAATATGTTCATAACATTATGGGCCCGGAAATGCTTCCTTTCTGATAGACGTAAAATTTAAAAAAATCCTGTTTTTGTAAATATTTCGAAAACGATTTAAGATATTACACTGAGCTTTGCTGTACAGTACAGTGGCAGTGTCATATCTTAAATCGTTTTCGAGATATTTAGAAAAAAACGGATTTTAAATTTCTTTCGACATCTATCTCAGAAAGGAAACATTTCCGGACCCATAATGTCATGAACTTATTTACTTATTTTCACTTCCAGAACACGTCCTTAAAATATTTCCCTTTCCTCCCGAAACTGTATAGTAGTTATAATAAAACTGTAGTTTACAATATTTTTTTAATTTTGTTGCCTTCATGACCTACCTACCTACTTTCTGCAGAATATGACACAAATTCTTATTTCAAAATATAAATTTTCTCAGGGACAAGAAAAATAATGTGGCAAGACAAAATTATTTCAAAACTTGTATACTTTTCTTTTTTTATAATGCATATACTTCAGGCCTGCAATTTTTTGTTATGTGTCGTTACACACGTACCTACACAAAAAAAATATGACACGCCCCTAATTATTGATGCCTCCCAAAATTCCCAATAATAGTCCATCGGCTCGTCCCTTTAAAAGTAGTATGCCTTTTACGTTGGAAACCTTTATCTTACCATGCTGATACGGTGAGATTAGATTTTTTGTTAAAGAAAAAATTGAATCATGAAGCAAAAACTCGAATACCTTGCAAAAATTACATATAATTGACACTGGTCTATAATTATTAACATCAGATCTGTCACCTTTTTTATATATATGACTAACTTTAGATGTTTTCCAAATATTAGGTATTGTTTTGGAGATTAAACAACATTTGTAGATATAAGTTTTATGTGCAAAGCTGAGTTTCGTAATTTTCTCCTTAAACACGGAATAATAAGCCTTTATGTATTTTTACTTGTATTAAAACTTCCATTTTTCAATAATTCACTAATTATTGTTCAATGTCATCTTAATGCATATAAAACAATAAAAAAGCGGCAATCACTTGCTACAAATCAGTAGACTAGTCGCGACAAGTCGATGTTCCTAAAGAAATTTGGTTGTGTTATCGAATTCAGTTTGATTTTTTATAGTTACAAGCAAATACCTTGTAGCTTCCAAACTGCTGTGTTTATTTTATAGGCTTCAGAATATACAGGGTGTTATTGAATGGAGTAGCATAAATGATACCAGTGAATCTACATTTCAAAAGAACACGATCTGCAAAAAATCGCCTTAGTAAAATGTTCACCCCTGAAGAGATATGGGCCATCAAAGTTTCCAAAAAAATTATGAAAATTGGCTGTAATTTGAAAACCGAACGAGGTACAAATAACAAATTTTTTACAGGTTGTTTACTAATACAGATGCGAGTTTTCAACTATTTTTCGAAAATTTTAACCCCTCGAAAGGGGTTGAAATAACCACCCCTCAAGCCATTTTTTGCCATAACTTTTATATTTCGTAAAAACTCGATATCCAAAAATACGCATTAGATAAACTGGTTCTTTTAGAAACTTTTACCTCTCTAGCAATTTTCCTTTAAAACTTTTCGTTTATTAATAAAAAAATAAAATGTATTACCATTCACCTCACACCGTATATGATTGCAATCAATCAAAGAAAAACTAAGTGTGCTGCTGTCATGCCAGTTGTCACAATTAACTCTTCTGTAAGTTGTCACTGTTATCAGCTAAATACTTTTTGGGTGTAAATTAACAAGAATTATGCCAAATTTTACTAATGATGAATATGTGGACATGCTACAAGTGTTTTTTTCTACGATCGTGCAAAATTTACTACTTATTGCACTACCTACTGTGCCAAAAGTTTAACTTTTTTTACAGTAGTACAAAAAAAATATTGATTACAAGTTTAATCTAAGCATATCCATAAGTACCTAACGTCTGACATTGACAATTTGCGCAATTAATTTCCAGTTGTCAGTTAAAATTTTAATATTATGTAAAATACTGTTAAATAAAATTTGAAATAAAAACAATCGTAGAAAAAATGTTGCGTGCAACATGTGCAAAAAGCATATTTGTTGCACTTAACATGATTGCAGCTCTCAACTTCGTCTCGAGCTGCAAACTTCATGCATCGTACAACAAATACACACTCTTTACAGTAGTTGCACAAATAACTGTTTGAATGTCGCAGAAACTTTTATTAAATAGAAGTACAATGAAAACGAAACTAAGAAATAATTTATTATCAAAAAGAGAAAAAACAAAAAACTTAGTTAAAGGACATTTTCAAAATAATTGCCATTTCTTTCTAAACACAACCTAACACGTTTATCAAAGTTGTTACGGACTCGAGCAAAAATTATGGGATTGTTGCGAATCTCATCAGCCGCCGCGAATATTCTTTCCTGTAGCTCTTCAACACTGTCAACTGGGGTCGCATAAACAATACTTTTTATATGTCCCCAAAAGAAAAAATCCATGGGCGTTAGATCGGGAGAACGTGCAGGCCAAGAGATAGGTGCCTCATTGCCGCGACCTATCCAACGATTCGGGTAATTTAAATTAAGCCACCGCCTAACTACTACAGTGCTGTGAGCAGGAGCCCCGTCATGCATGTACCACATGGCCTGACGTACATTTAATGGTACTTCCTCCAGAAGTGGTGGTAGATGCTCATTTAAGAACTGCAAATATTCAACAGCACCAAGTCGATGAGGTAAAACAAAAGGGCCGACAAGCACATTTTCTACAATTCCTGCCCAAATGTTTAAACTAAAATTATGTTGAAATGTTGTCATAGATACTTCGTGAGGATTTTCATGAGCCCAGGAATGAAGATTGTGCATATTGGTTAAACCATGTCTTTGAAAAGTTGCTTCATCTGTGAAAAGTATCTTTGAGGCAAAATTCAAATTATTTCTTAGAATATTAAGATACGATTCGCAAAAAACAACTCGCTTATGCATGTCTGGTTCAAGTAGAGCTTGAACTGGCCGGTGGTGAAAAGGATATAATAAATTATCATGGACAATATTCCAAACAACACTATGGGACACATTTAAGTGCATTGCTGTTTTTCTCGTACTAGTCTGACGATTTTCGTCAAACTCTTCAAGTACTGCATCCTCAAGATAAATAGTACGAACAGTAGGTCTTCGGCCGGTACCCTCAATATGCGGCTGTATTTTTCCAGTTTCCCGAAGTCTTCGTTCTACCGCCGAAAAAGTTTGTCTGTGGGGAACTTGACGATTTGGATATCTCTCATTATACGCTCTTGTTGCCGCAGCACAGTTTTTGCGACATTCAAAATACACTTGTAGCATGTCCACATATTCATCATTAGTAAAATTTGGCATAATTCTTGTTAATTTACACCCAAAAAGTATTTAGCTGATAACAGTGACAACTTACAGAAGAGTTAATTGTGACAACTGGCATGACAGCAGCACACTTAGTTTTTCTTTGATTGATTGCAATCATATACGGTGTGAGGTGAATGGTAATACATTTTATTTTTTTATTAATAAACGAAAAGTTTTAAAGGAAAATTGCTAGAGAGGTAAAAGTTTCTAAAAGAACCAGTTTATCTAATGCGTATTTTTGGATATCGAGTTTTTACGAAATATAAAAGTTATGGCAAAAAATGGCTTGAGGGGTGGTTATTTCAACCCCTTTCGAGGGGTTAAAATTTTCGAAAAATAGTTGAAAACTCGCATCTGTATTAGTAAACAACCTGTAAAAAATTTGTTATTTGTACCTCGTTCGGTTTTCAAATTACAGCCAATTTTCATAATTTTTTTGGAAACTTTGATGGCCCATATCTCTTCAGGGGTGAACATTTTACTAAGGCGATTTTTTGCAGATCGTGTTCTTTTGAAATGTAGATTCACTGGTATCATTTATGCTACTCCATTCAAAAACTCCCTGTACAACAAAAATCAAACAGTATGAGTCTCGGAGTGAACAAATTATCGCAACAAGCAAGAAAAAGGTCACCGACCAGCATGAGATTATAAGAGGATGGGGTAGGGTATAAATTATTTTCAACATAAACATTCTTACGACGTGTTTAAAGGTATACTGCTGCACCGTACACAAATTCTAAATATGACCTATTATACACCGCCTGGTTGAAACAAAAAGTAAAGACACATTTTCCTATTACAAAATAAACAAAAAAATGGTCAATGAACCATCAGCGCCACTTATGATATAGATGCTCAAGAGAAATTTAGTAGGCTGTTCCCGAGATTTATATAACCGTTCCCATCCATCAAAATTCCAGCAAATTAAGCCGAACCAGAAGAGAGCACATTAAGCCTTTAGCTTTTTGTCAGTTGGTACTGGAAATTTGTCTGAAGTCCTCGGAATGATCATCTATCATGTCGAGCGGAGTAAACGACGGAGCCGACGGTATTTACGGCGACACGTGTATTCATTTAGCGGCAACAAATCAAGCGAGATCCCGCCGACGTCTTCTAATCTGTGTTTACATTGCTTATTAACCGCAAATTATAGCCTGCTACTTTACCCTTCATATATCTTTTTCGTTGTGGGCCTTAATCACCTATCAAACGTGACCTGAAATTTTATTATTATTGTAAGCGAAATTGAAAAATTGTACCGAAAATAGATGTCCATTTTAAAAGGAAGGGGAATCGAAAGATACATTGGTTTGATGAAATTTTGTACGCTGTAAAACTGTTGGTTAGTGATTATACCAATTTTTGCAATCTTTTATTACTATTTCTTTAACTATCTATATCAAATCTCAGTTTGGAAAAAGCTTCAGTGAAGATGCAATTAATAGACCTATCGGAATATTAGTTATTTGACATAAAGTCGTTTTTCACCAATTTGTTAACTTTAAAATGAAGGTCGAACACGGAAACATCAGTTTTCGAAAACTGCGTATTATTATTGCAAAAAGTGAATTTATGGAAAAGATGGTCAATCCAGTGACCAACATGTATGCCAAGCGCCAATTCAATTGACCATGAAATTGTTGCTCCAGCTATTTGTTAATTATTTTCGTTTATTTTTTTGCTACTAATTGTTTAAGTACTAAACGTTAATTTGAGAAGTTAATATCATACATATAGGTTCTAATTGATCCAAAGAAAAGTATCGAAGAAGAAAAATATCAAAAAGTTGAAATTAAGAAGCCCTACTAACAAAGTAGAACATGCAAGACATAGTTACAAACAAATTGTCTGATGGTTAGGCAAAATCCGCCCGGGAATTCGCTCTTTTTGCATTAAAAAGAGCTCATTGTTAAGGTAATTTAAAAAAAGAGATGTCACCTACGCCTCTTTGGTCCCAAGATAACTTTTTTATATAATGTTAATTATTAAGTAACTATTTGACGTATCGAACCGAAATTTTAGAGACATTCATAGTTTATGTAATAAACGCGCTAGCAACAGTAAAAGTTAACGAACCAACGTAAAACTTTCTGAAAATTAATGTTTAACCCTTTCGTTGGCTCTAAAATCTCAGTCCGATATGTTCAATAGTTAATTCGTCATCTCAGGAACAAAGAGGCGTAGGTGATATCTCTTTTTTCTAAATTACCTTAATAATAAGCTTTTTTAACGCAAAAAGAGCTAATTCCCGAGGGGTTTTTGCCTGACCCTGGAACAATTTGTTTACAACGCTGTTTTGCACATCCTACTTTGTCAGTAGGGCTACTTAATTTCAACTTTTTGAAATTTTTCTTTTTCGATACGTTTCTTTGGATTAATTAGAACATTTCTACGATATTAACTTAACGTTTAATAATTAAACAATTAGTTGCAAAAACGAACGAGATTAATTAACAAATACTTGGAGCAATAATTTCACGGTCAATCGAATTGGCCTTTGACACGTGGATTGACCGTTTTTTCCATAAATTTCATCAACATCCATAGCTTTTTACAATAATAATGCGCAATTTTCGAAAACTGGTTATTCCGCGTTCAATCATCATTATTTTATATTTAACAAATTTGTGAAATATGACTTTAGAACTTAAATTGTAAGTAACTTAACTGACTATAGCATGAAATGACTAATTTTCCTATCAGTCGTCTAGGTTTTCGTGGGTAGAAAAAAAAAGTGAAAAAACACGTAAATTTGTAACTTATTTGCAATTTGCCAAGTTAGCGTCACTTCTTTGAGTTACTTTTTTGGTATTATCATTCTACATACCATTCCCCGTCATAAAGTGCAATGAAATGTATACTAATATCTTTTGCACTTTCAAACTGTAATTCAACAGGAGTATTATAATTTTAAATAGATCTTTGTATTAGTATTAGTTACTGTTTTTTAACATAAAAATTAGAAGGAGTGACACGTTTATCATGACGTGTTGTATCCTAATTTGAATTTGTTGAGTTTGCAACAAAGTATTCGTTTAATACTCTATGCTTTCGTTCAATAATGCCTAACGCTTAATGGCGATACGCCTTTGAAGTTATACGATTTATATAAAAGGGGTTATTTATTGTTTTTTGTTCACTTACGTATTCTGTTCTTATACCTATTTTTAAGATTGTAGAAATGCCAAATTTCATCATATATTCTGCAACTAAGACTATTGATGCAGTTTTATCATCTTTAGCTTCTAACGAAATGATTAGGATACATCTATTGTTATTTTCTGTTATTTTCAATGGACCCACAGATCTAGATTCAAAATTTATTGGAGAAGTCTCAGTAATTACGAGTAGTTCAAAGGTACGCCTAATTATTTTAGTAACATTTTTGAATATGTGTAAAATTCCATTTCTATTTTATTCCGTTCGTTATAAGTCACCGGTATATTTCCAAACAAGTGCTGTTTTTTTTTAACTGCAATATCAGATGAGTTAAAGAAAAATTGCTTGTAGATATTGCATGAAAACATTGGAAATATTCTTTCATTAGGCAAGGGACACTAAAAAGTGCAGACATGTTCCATCTTCCATAATAAAAGTTTAGAAAAACATCGCCGATAAAGATTTGGTAAATACAAAAGCTACAAGTAGATTTAAATCTAACGCAATGTACCCTTTCAGATCGTTTTACCGGGAAAAATATAAAATATTAGGCTTAATTGCTGTTTATTTATTTTGTGGATGATTTTTAAAACAAATACAACTGCTGTTTTCACTGTAAATACTTTATTATTTTTTTTAATGAAATAAATCTTTTTTTCGTTATATAAAAATATATATTACATGAGCGCGATGAGATACCTATTTATCTACAGTATACAACTCAAACAACCAATTCTATGTAGATACTGAGATTTTCACAACCAGTATAAATATTGGAAAAAAGGTAGTCTGATTCAAATCAACTCTCGAATCCCCTAAACAGTCTCTAAGTTTCCTGAAACAGAAGTTGAATTTGAGCCTTTTTACCGCCTAAACCAGAGCAAATATTACATTTTAATTTTTTTCCCCGAGATAAATTACCCAACAATAAATACCCATAGAACAAACTAAACCTGTTACAAATAAATAACTTACTGACAATTCACTATTAATGTCTTTGGTTTAAAACAATATAAGATAACCACCATGCAGAAGCATCAGTAAAATAAACAAAATTAAGTTTCAAATTTTGAGTTGGTAATTGTTAACGTATCCTACATTTAGGCAAAGTTTTATAATTGAATAAACAAGTACGGCTTTAAATTTACCCACAAAGTAATCAGTTGTATGCAGTTTTATCTACCTTTACTTTTCATTTTCATTTTATTAACTCCTGCAATAATAAACCAACATTGAAAGTTTTATATGCAATTAATTCGTACCGATGCTGAGTGCAATAAACAGAACTGTACGTATATCCTAGATATTTGCTTGTTTTCCAATAATCTAGTAGACTTTATTAAACAAGAGCCCATTAATTAGCCTATTTCAACTAACCATCAGTAAACACGAAGTTATACTACAAAAAAGACAAGTTTATTAACTATAACGAATCGTTTCTTTAACCACATTTGGAGTAACAAATATTTATGTTAAAAATCAGAAAGGTGCATGTACGTTTATTAACGTTCTATTTAAAATAAAATGTTTATGAAGGAGCTACTAATAAATAAGCTGCTATGGCTAACACTGGCGGATTATCCTTCCTATTTTATAATGGACCAAATTTGTTCCTTCCAAAAGAGCTTCTAAGAAGCCTAAATCTCACTCAGAAAAGGTAAGTTGAAATTCCCGGCTAATTCCCTAACAACTTTAGATTGAAAATTAGCTTCCCTTGAATGTCCTGTTATGCCTACAAAATGCAGTTTCACAGCATTTCGTTAGACTTTTTTGAATGATCAACATTTCATTGGTATGAAGTTGTCCGTCCTGGTCTTGAGTACCAAATATTCACCAGTTTTATATTCGCTAAGAAGTGGCTCTGATTCCAGAAACTTTTGATTTTTTTCTAGTAGGTTCATTTGTCTCTTTTCCTTCAAAGCAAATTTCGTATTGACGACATTATCAGGAATAATTCTCTGTAACTGGCGACTCCGTCAAAAAATTTAATTGTCTGGTGTTTCCATATACTTTGGTGGTGATCCCAGGTAGATACAGATTTTGCCGCTGCCTATTCTTTAGACATCAACAAACTGTACGAAATGTTATTTTTATGTTGGCTCCCATTGACCATGAATTTAATTGGAGGCTCGGAAAACTTATGTATAGAAATTTAAAAAATAAAATTTCTGTGAAATCATGATCATTTATTCCAAATTCATGTTAATGCATCATAGTACAGCCGCTTATTACCTAGACTTTCGTCGTAATCGTGATCATAAACAATATTTAATAAAATAGAAATAAAAACAAGTTGACGACAACTGAATTACTTATTATGTTCTAAGTTTCTAAGACACTATATGTATGGCGAAGATGAAAAATAAAAAAATACTTGTAATGTTTTGTCACTGAATACTATTCCACAATGAGAGTTAATATGAACTGTACATTTTGCTATTAACTCCATAGACAAATTGCTATTTGATTGCTATTGACTTGTAAGGTGCTAGCCAGTAAACATGTTATTACAGAAAACTTATTTTTGTAACTCATATCTGTCTTTCTATTACTAAATAAAAGAAGGGCAGTGGTATAAGATTTTAGTTGAGTTGACCAAATTTGTTTTGCCACATTATTTTATTTTATGGCAATATCTGATAATATGACGATAATATGACAAACACTCCGTCACTTCTGTTTTTTTCTCTATGTATTGACCTATCACATAGCTGTTTTGACAGGTACTCAATATATTAGCCTTTTCACAAAAATTAAAAAAAATGCTACAGATTCAATAATAAATGAATTAACTTGGAATTAGCTATTTTGTAGCTTATCTGCACTGGTAAAATTGTTTTATGAAATCTTAATTCAAACAAATCCTTATCTTGAATCTGCAATTGTAACTGTATTTTTAGTTTGGTCTCAATTGTTTTTTGTTAACAGCTTCAGGCGTTTTACAAACTTGTGATGATTTTCAATACTTCTAAATCCTTGACCGCCAATGTGCCGCACAGAGTTACAAAAAGAATATCATTTTAATTTATTAATTGGAGCTAACTTAAATCGAAGCAAGGCCGTGCTGTTTTAAACAAATACCATGTGTTTATAGTAACTTCACTCGTGGACCGAATGCACATCCTGAATCTGCAATTGTAACTACATTTTGAATTTGAATAACAGATTTACATGTACGCTGAATTTTATTTATTTTTTTTCTTCATTGAAAACCGTAATGTTTCACAAAGTTATATAAAGAGAATCATTTTCATTTAATAACCGAAACTGACTTAAAATATAACAAGCATTTGCTATTTGCTTACAAATTTAAGTAAATATTGTGTGTTATGTGTAGAGCTGTCATAATCGGCCGCGCACCAAAGGCGTGCGGATCATCAACATAAAATAAAGTGAACAATGATTATAAGATTTATGTCATTATATCATTGCGAAACACGTAAATTGTTATACGCGTCGTTGCCAACGGTTTCATAATTTGGAAGGGATCCGTTATAGATCGCATCATCAGGTACACGTAATGACGTAATATTTGCATAATTAAATAATCTACTTCCAAACTAGTCCGACATGGTAATTTCCACTCGGTGTTGTATTTATTCCAGTAGAATTTATTATTTACTATATCAAATGGTAGGTTACATGCAATCAGTATGAAGATTAAATCAAACATAAATTGAGTCTTCTGGTTTTCGCCAATTTTCTTTATACGTGTGTTGTGCAATGTTTAATACTTATTACTTTGTGTTTATTAATATTTATTTTAAATGTTTTTATACACATGCAAGTATGTATATATTGAATTACATTATTGTTTATATTTTTTAGTAAAAGAAAGTATTGTTCGTTATTTAACTTTCCCTATGACCACATGCACTTGAAATAACACATGATTGCCGCTTTGTTGGACAAATTTACTACTAACAAAGCTATGATGCTGACCTGAGTAAATACATAATTTATTACTCTTAATTTATTAATTTTATAAAAAAAATAAAAAATCATTTAAGGAGGTCCGAGGGAAGTGAGGATCGCAGGAAAAAAATTAATTCTATTGAAATTATTTGCGATAAACATTATCTATATGACAAAGAAATCTACACAATATGCGAACATACAGACCTCGGACATCGGAGATATTGCGCATCAAATTCGGGTTAAAGATGCGTACGCGTTCAAAAATGTATTGTGTGTAAATTATGTAAAATATAATTATTATATAATATAGCAAATATATCGTATTATCCTCGCGAAGATTTGTATCCTTTATATAAAATCCGTAAATCATGTGAACTGGTAAAACAACGAGAAAATAATTATGTTAATTTAGTTCTAAAGAAATGAAATGACACTCGCGCCCATCTCTCGTCCAAGTCGAAGAATATGTTGGATGAAATTTTGAAGGTTCTGTGAAAGAAATTAGATTATTACTCACTGTTCGTGTTTTTCGTTTCTATTTTAGTAATGTTACAAAAGTTTTGCAACTATAACTAATTTTTTAGATATAAAGTTTGCTGAGAAATATTTATGTTCCTTTGTTATTCTGTACAAATGCTTTTATCTCAAATATTACTAATTAGGTATATTAATCAAGTAAAGAAAACTTTATGCAGCCCTAAAAATTACTGGGTACGGATTACGATGTTTTTATAAACCATTAAATATATTAAAAGTATTTATCAACTGTATTTTTTATTCCAATAAATATATCACAGCTTCCTAACCTTTTTTAATTAATTTAGTTTTTTAAAAACATTACAAAAAATCATCTGTTGTGGATAATTTATTGTTGATAACAATGAACATGGGATATAGGAAAAATGTATATGTATGAAATCAATTTTGTTTTTATCAAGTCTTTCAAATGTATTCCCTCCTTGCTGTCAGCTGATTGCGACGTTGCCGCATTAATCCTCAACTCAGACAGAAATGCAATTATTGGTTTCTGTATCTAATTAATACAGCTGTACTATGTTCAAAACTTACATTAATTTTACATCAAAAATAAGATAATACTGTGTACTATCTATGGAAAAGTTTAGTTTCACAATTGCTACATTTTTTCTCAGTTATGGGCAAAAAAAGAGCCGCACCGTCCATCTTCGCCTTATAAACCTATGTTAAAATGAACAACTTTCAACAACAATATCTCAAAACCTAGATTCTAAAAAAATTTCAAAAAAATATTACACACAGAGGGAGCACTGGGTAATACGTTCGATTACAGGGGGAAATCGGCGACTAAATCGACATTTGGGCAGTAAGCGTGGCTAACTGACGGCGTCAATGCTTAGCGGACCGATTGTGACAGCTTTAATTATGTGTAAGTTTTTACTGGAAAATTGATAAAATCGATACGGTTTGTAATAAATTTGAAACATTATGCGGGTGAAACCTAATATTAAAAAAAGGTTAACTGGTTTGTATGTATACAAGCCAATTACCAATACATACACTGCAAAAAATGAAGGTATAATTGCACAACAAAATTTCCATAATTTGTAATTTCGTCATTTAATATAGACTTTTATAAACATAAATGGCTATTTTTTAAATTCTAGAAATAAGGTCCTATAATCCCTTGCACAATTTAGTATTGACTGTAATTTCCATATGTTTTATTTAATTCCACCGATTTGTTACCGAAAAACAATTAAATTCTTTCTTGCTGTATAATAGTGTGGCCCCGCAGTATTATATCGCATAATGGATTTTTAACATTTTGTAATTAAACAACTTATGCGTGAGATGTAGTAGATCTATTTAGGCATCGAAAAGGTTAAATATATCCCGCCCTCTGTCATGTCATCCATCTCTCACCCGACTGACATACACCAATTTAATTTTAGACGAGAAGGCATTTGCGTTGACGCATTGCAACTGTTGTTTTAAGGATTTCCCGCACACACAATGAACAAAACCAAATGAATGTCGAAATAAGTCCAATATTGCCAAGTTCTGTTTTTAGTTCTACCTATACTATTTTTAAAATAGCACTTATATGTCACGAGATGAAAATATTTCACCGAAAATTAATGCGGACGCGACGTTTTCTATTAATCACTATTAATTTAGAATGCCAGAGGCGTGTTATTAATAATGACATTAATTTTTCTTGTATTAAATTATCTGACTTGATTAGTTGTCACCATTAATTAATACTATTATTATTTTTTCTACTATCGTATAAGAAAAATATGTACTTCCTTTACAGACGTTATGTCGTATGTGAAATCTAACCATTTCACATCAGTTTGTATTGTAAATATCTTACACACTAGTGTGAAAAATAAATTGTTTATATTTTAATTTGTCACGTTGACAGCAGCTGTCTTATTAGGTGTCAATTCGCTGTTACGGACCTCAAAAACGTCAAACTAGCAATTATTATTCAGTTATAATCAGGACTTTTAATTAAAACATATGTATTTCTAGTGAGGCCATCTATTGGCAATTACATGCGTCGAAAAGGTAGATCCTTCACTGATGTACTGTCAAAATTTCATGACAGTTGAACCAACAGAAGCGGGGTGATTGGGTCTGAAGTGACAGTATGTTTATTCATTGGTACAAAAATCGAACAAAGAGCTATATACATATACTCAGTTTTGTTTTAAACTTGGTAAAACTTTTACTGAAACGTTTAAATTGATGAACTAAGTTTATGATGATGATTGTTTATCCCTTTTTATAGCTCATGAGTGATATACGCGGTTTAAAAACGGCAGTGAGGACATAAATGAGCAACATGTTGACCAACCGAAATCCGTGATCCATCAAAACTGTGCGTGAATTCATCAAATATCAGCCAAAACCTTCATTGAAATTCATGAAATTGGAATTGAGCGTCTCAGAAACATCAATTTATCGCATTTTGGCTGAATATTTGGGCTACCGAAAAAGGAGGTGGCTCTGACAACTATGCTTCGCTTTAAGAACGTTGAAGTTAAACCAAATGTAGGATGTGGAGAAGTCAGATGTTGCCTATGAAATGAGGCCCTCAGGAAGATGCCTCTTCTGCAGGCAGACACTGATAGCATTTTTCCTCAGTTTGTGTTTGACAGACCCTACAGTTGTGGGATCTAGAATAGATACACATTCGATATCAGTGGGCTATGGATGTACGTGCCACCGTGATACAAGCGGAACTGGCAGGTATAACCATAGCTGCTAAAGAAATTGCTCATAGGCAGATAATGGTCAAAAGTATTAGAATCTACACAGATAGTATGACCATCAGTACTGATCTTGCATAATCGGAAGATAATGTCCAGATCGGTATGGGAATGCCACCAAGCGCTGTTGATGGCCTCAGCTACCAACAGCATATCTGATTGCTGGGTTAAAGGACACGACCGGTGCAATGGCAATAAAGAAGCTGACAAGCTTGATAGCAGGGCATCGGGTCGTACAATATTTGAGTGTGATCTTGCTGTCAGCACGTTTTGAAATGATTAAGAAAAACACCCACGAAGAGTTTAGAACACGGTGGGATGAAATAAACAGCTGTCAATTTGCTAAGGAGTTCTTAGGATACCCCAGCAAAGACACAGCCAAAAAATATCTGGCTATGTCCAGCGTAAGCCTGCGCTGGTGACGGTATTCAGACCGGACACTGTTGGCTAAGGAAACACCTCTACAATATGAGGAAGTGCGAAACATCCCTCTGTAGAGGTTGTGAGCAGGAAGACGAGACAGTTTTCCATGTACTCTGCGAGTGCACTAGTGTCTCGTCAACGAGAGAATCCATGCTAAGGGAACGGTGGCCTTCTATGGCCTACATTAGAGAGATCCCCCTGAGCAACGTCATCACCTTTTTCTCCTTGATAGGTTGGTTGACGACTCAGGCGAGGTGATCTCTCGCTGGGAGGATGCACAAGCTGCCCAATGGGACCTAAATGCTGTAGCTCGGTATACTGAGCTACCCTTCAAACCATTCCAGATTCCAGAAGTGTGTGTACGGTTTGTTCTGCACTGACTACCAAGATTTGCACAGAGTTCAACATTCGAAGGACATCATCAAGGAGGCCAAAAAGGACAAAAACTTCCTTTACAACATTGTGATTGGTGATGAAACGCGGTGTTTTCAATATGATCCAACGTGCCGAGTGGAAGGCGCCAGACGAAGCCGAAGCCCAAAAAATCTCGTTTGAAAAAATGAAGACAATGTTGATTTGCTTTTACGATTCCAAAGGCATTGTCCACAAAGAGTTCGTTCTACCGCGCTAAACCGTTAATGCACAATTCTGTCTTGGCGTTTGTTGTATGATAATGCGCCATCTCATCGATCGACACTTATGATCGATTTTTTTACTAAAAATCGCATTTTAACTATGAAACACTCCTCGTGTTCGCCTGATTTGACACCGTGCGTCTTTTATCTTGCAATTGTTGATGAAAGGAAAGCGTTTTGTGGACATAGAAGCCATCCAAAACGCTTGTACCGACATTCTGAAGAACATGATGATCTAAAACAGTCATTCGACATGCTTTAAGACCCTGCAAATAGCTGTAGTGAGTCGGAAGGGGAATATTTTGAATAAAATAAATCGGTTTTGCCAAAAAAATAATTTTTAAAAACTCCTGTTGGAACTCACCTTGTAACTGAATAAAATTAAATATTTAATGTGCATTTAACTTTAATCTGTACGTATACAGTAAAAATAATGAAGGTATTTGTGAGTGAAATTATTTTGTTGTTGAATTGTGGATGATCTTAAAATAGAGAAATGATATTTATCAATGCAATTTTTAGTTAGAAAAACCGAAATATGTGACAATGAGCACATATTATGTAAAAATCACTCAATTCATTGTTAATATTATGCATTTCTGAGTAGGGAGAATACAAAGTTGTGTACAAACAGATACCGACACTAAGATTGGACTCTTTTTCAACACAATGGGATGTGGACTATTTTATAAAAAAATTGCGATTTTGAGTGAAAATCTACTCATTTTTTTAGGCCGTGTGCGTTGGATTCATATAGTACTTGTTTATTTTAAGATAATAAAGATCTAATGTGCTGCTCACTGTTAACATTAATTCGCATTAATGCCGAAAATATCTAATAAGTAGTTACTGCTATTGCTTAAAATATTTGTTTGTGATTTCATATAACGAGCGTTCAAATAAAAACATGGTCAAGTTGGTTCTGAAAATTTGGACGTAGGGCGTAGCGTATAGCAAATGAACTTAAACGTCATCTGTCAAAGCACTATATCGCCGCTATCAATTTGAATATTTTCGTTTTAAAAAGCGTTTAAAATGGTGTTTTCTCAAGAACAAAAAGTGTTTATCATAGAGTCCTACTTTAGAAATGGACGCAAGATTGATGGAATATGGACGTATTCTATTGAGGAATGTTTTATAGAATTTCAAAATCAATTTCCCGGCGTTGTTAATGTTTTTCGTGAAACGGGCAGTGTAACAAGAAAAGAAGGAAGCGGCCGACCTAAAAAGCGGACTGAAGAATTAAAAGAAAATGTCCAACAAATAATGGAAAATGCGCCAAGAACTTCTGTACGTGTTTTATCACAAATGGTGGGAGTATCAGTCGGTACCTGCCACACAGTGTTAAAAAAAGATTTGCGTTTGTTCTCCTATCGTTTAACTTGTCAGCAAGAACTTCATGAAGTTGATTTTCCGCGACGGGCTGTATTTTGTGAATGGTTTTTAAACAGCTACGGTGAACTTCATAATATCACCTTTTTTTCTGATGAAGCCTGGTTTCATTTAAGTGGTTACGTAAACTCACAGAATATGAGAATGTGGTCTTCTGAAAAAACAGATAACTTTTTTGTCGAGGGCCCTCTACACGCTCAAAAAATTGGAGTTTGGTGTGCTCTCAATCGAAAGAGGATTTATGGACCTATTTTTTTTAATGGTACTCTTACTGCGCAAAGATATAGAGAAGAAATTATCGCTCCTTTTGTTAACCAGCTGGAAGAAAACGAAATTACAAACTTTTACTTTCAACAAGATGGCGCAAGGGCACATACGGCAGGCGAGACGATGAATATGTTGAGGGAAGTTTTCCAAAATCGACTAATAAGTCTCAATGCTGAACATGAATTTCCACCGAGGTCGTGTGATATTACGCCGTGTGATTTCTTTTTGTGGCCTTACCTTAAAAACACTATTTTTGAACTGCCTATTCCTGATTTAAACCATCTGCAGGCTCGACTTATAGACAAGATTCGTGAAATTAACAATACCCCGAGCATCTTAGAAAACGTCTTTAATTCCTTGAGGAACAGGTGTGAAAAGTGCTTGGAACAAGGAGGGGGACACTTTCCGCAGCTCCTTTAATTGTTTGTTATTGTTATCACAATTATTCTTTAAAATAAAGTTATATAGTCATTAACGTTATTGAAACTGACAGCTGCTATACAGCTCGTTGAGAAATGAGGTTAAGTTGGTCGCTATAAGCTACTCCCTACGTCCAATGTGTCAGAGCCAACTTCGACCACGTTTTTATTTGAACGCTCGTTACTTACAACATAGACGTATTTTTACATTACACATTTGCGTTTCTCAATTCTTTTTACTGGGTTAACAATATTTAATTTGACTTAAACAGATAATTTAATTTAATTTAATTTAATTTAATTTAATTAGACATCTCATTGCTTAAATTTGTTCGTCTAAAACATTGTCTACCTTAAGGCTGGCGTTTATATGCGCAATTTTTTGTCCACCATTTTAGAAACTCTAAGCAAGTTAGAAACACTATCTCTTCACTTCAGTTCACTACCATGATAAGTTGTTTTCAGGGTATAAAACAACTGACAATATCTTCAAAATAAGGAAAAAAAATATGTTTTTACTTCGTCTGTTTATCCTACGTTTGACGAACATACAGAAAATCGCGTACGGTACTATAAACATAATCACACCCCGCATAAAGCTTTTAGAAAACTATTAACACATGCATTAATCACAATTATCGAGTATCTTCACAAATTTGCTGAACAAAACAGGAAAGGTACATTTTCTGATATTTACATGTTCTCCGTTATCTTTCAGTGCGAAAAATTAAAGGAAGTTATTTTAACAGTTTGAGTGGTAACTCATTATAACGATATTCTTAGGGTTGTGACAGGGTACAATTGTACCATATATAAAGGGTGTCCAAAATCATGCATACCTTCTGATAACTTATCGAAAAAAGTTTCGGATAAAAGTTGTAGGTTATCAAGAAAACAACACGCTTGGATTTGACTTTCACTTTAAGTTGTTAAAAAACCTAGGTTAACGTGAAAATGTTAAATGAAGCATCCTATTTTCTATGCAAGCAATCGATAGAGCGTCAAATACGTACGAATAAGGGTTAGAAAATTTTTCTGGTTGAAAATTTTTCACTGAATAATGGAAGAAATTTGTCCAAGCAAAATTTGTAGGATATGAATGCCAAATGAGATGGTGACCTTGGATGTAACCTTCACCTTAAGTTAACAAGGTCAAGCTAAGGTCAACTTAATATCCAATGGAATACGCGATTTTTATGCCGGAAACCGATACAACGCAAAATTTTATGTCGGGATCTGGGCTCATATAATTTTGCCAGGATGTCTTTGCATGTCATTAAAAGGCCGAACACACTTTTCACAAAAAGCAATGAATACAAAAGTAACAGAATTTAAAGACTTATCCGAGTGCTATTAGTATGATGTTGACAAAACTTTCAACATTGTTAAATTAACAATAATTAAAATTTGATGAAAAGCCATTTCAGGGCCTATATACCTAATATCTAATCATTTGTTAAGTCAAAACCAAATCATCATCTAATATCTCATTCAAAATTCGCATGAAAAATTTTGTAGAGTGACTCAGAAAAAAATGGATTTGACCTTCAAAATGCCCACAAGGACATACAGGAAAAATTCTACGAACCCATTTTCAAATGTAAAATTTGGCTCTTTAAGTAATCGGAGGTTCCGACCTTTTTGGGGCACCATGTATATATTTAACAAGCTGTGGCGGCCACAAAGATTCATATAAACCGTCGAGAAATATGGACGTTTTTAAACATAATTCTATATTCTTGTAAGTCAAATGTAAATAACTTCTACAGCATTATTTACTTTTGAAAGTTATATTTATTGGAGCTTATTTTATTGTAATCATCAATTCTATGCATTATTCGTAAATAATAAATACATGTTAATCTGAAAACAACAGTTAGGGTCAAATGTAAAAATAATTTGAAGGTTAAATGTACTGGTACGACTGACCTCGGTTATAAATACTGTAAATTATTTTCTGCTAATTAATTTTATATTCAAATTACAGGAAACGTAACATAAATACGGGTAGAATTTTACAAGGTATATATCTATTTATGAAAGAGCTTAGAAAAAAATTGAAAGGCAAACATTCCAGTTGTACAACGTGTCTTCAGTGCGCGGTAAAAGAAAGAGAGAATACTTTGATGAAAATGAGTTGCCACTACATTATTTTCAAAGTTACAAAATTGGTCAATTATGTATTTAATGAAATGACTACACAGTGTAATTTTTTTAAAACCTGACATAGGCCATTTTTTTTTATTTGAAGGGATAGATTAGTATTTCCAAATGCAAAGTTGTAGAAAAATAACATGACTAAGAAAAATTTACAAATAATGCTTTCCGATTGTTGCCAGATTTCTTCAGTAGCTACTAAAACAAAATGTTTTTAAATGGCAACGCCGTATTTTTTTAACATAATTTGACAAATCTTCAAATTCTAAATAAAAAATGTTATGTCACATTTCTTTATTGGAGTAGCCGTTTTAGAACAATCAGCAAAAACAACGAAAATAATCTGCAGTCGGCAGGAACTAAAAGAGGCTAACATAGCAATAGTAGGCCTTGGATATTAAACAAAAATTGTGTTAATTGAAAGGAGCCATCATTATTGTGCTGTCATTGCGTTATTTGAGAGCTGTTGTATTTAAATGAGTATGAAAATAACATTTTAATTCTGTTGCTAAGATGATTTTCAGATTCTTGGGCACACGCTACCAGTTGTTTTTAGTTTTACTAAGTTATTTCTTAAAAACTACGGATTTGAAAAAGGCTTATCGGGATGTCTTGCGCCGAATTCAGCGAACGTATTGCATAGGTATACTTAAGCCACCAACCTGAAGAAAAATTAATTCAACTTTCTCTTTTGAATTAAATAACTGATTCATCTTAGCAACATAATTAAAACGTTATTTTTATACACATTTAAATACAATAGCTTTCAAATAACACAATGACAGTACAATAATGATGGCTCCTTTCAATCAATATAATTTTTGTTTAACTTCCAAAGCCTACTCTTGTTATGTTAGGTAGCTTCTTTTAATTCCTGCCGACTGTAGATTATTTTCGTTGCTTTTGCTGGTTGTTCTTCTCCAATAAATAAATGTAACATAACATTTTTTATTTACAATTTGAAGATTGAAGCCATTTAAAGAAATATTGTTTTAGTAGTTACTGAAGAAATCTGGCAACACCGGAAAGCATTATTTGTAAATTTTTCTTAGTCAATCTGAATCCTAATAAGTTTAGAAATTAGCCTATCTTTCTCTCTTTTCTTCTAAAATATAATAGAGGAGAACACTGCTGTTTATGAAAATTATTTTGGATAAGCCAAATATCAATCATGGTATAATCGAGTTACGGCCAAAGCCAACAAAGTGTTTTAACATCAAGGAAATTCGGTATACTTACTTAATTTTAATTCGGACTGAATTAGATATGGCCTGTTTATATTTCTGAGTGTCCAATACCAAGAGCATTAATTCATTAAGAGAAATATAGGAGCCATCAACGTAGGTATATAATAAAAAATAAGTTATGGGCTGCAGAGAAGAAAAATAAAGTTTTGACTGCAACATAAATAAAATTGTCACTATAATGCAGTTTTCACATATTTCCCTTATCTCTATAATATCGTTCCTAATAATATTTTCCTATATAACTTATAAAGTAATTATGTACCAGTTTTAAATAATGTGTTTTGGCAGTATCCCAGAAATAGATATACTTTATTGTACTGCAAAAGCAATAATTTGGTTCCAATAGTGTCAAATAATTTTTAACTTTTCTTAATTTACGACAAAGAATATATACAATTTTTTTAAAATAAATGTTCTTTTTTCGTGGCGAATAAACAAATGCGATTATAATAGTTTAGTTAAGTATACTCGTATTACTAAGAAATAGATACATTATACCCAGCAGATAAATAATATTAGGAATAATGTCTTGCAATAATATTCAATTTTTCAATTATTTCTACAAATTAGTGATCTGCTAATCAAATCTGTTATGCGATCAATTGTACAAGATATACAGGATGTAAGTAAATACTTGCCAAACTTTAATGGAAGATTCTACGTCACAAACTAAGACAAACAATTTTGAAGGAAAAAATCGATTTTTTATTTCATTCAAAATTGGCATGGTAGCTTCAATTTGTTATTATCCACAAATGCATATACATGATTCAGGCAGGTATATATCTACAGGGTCGTACTTCGAAAGTTGGAAATAGTAACTCTTGCTAACATTTTAAAATATTTTAAAATAAAAATTATTATTATTCAAGAAAATATGTTATCTTTGAATAGAATGAAGAATAATTTACATAGTTTCAGTTAGCTGTTTCTGCAATTTGAAAAAAAAGTACATGTTTTCACTCATTTTGAATCATCTTGAAGATCTAAAATGAGGCGTTTTAGGACATTGCTTATATTGACTCCGTCATTAAAGCTTGGCTAAAGATTTGAATTGCACCCTCTATGGAGTGTTTTCTATGTCACATTTCACGCGGATTATATTAGATCAAAAGGTCTTTATGAACCAAAGATATAAAGCCACTACTTTTCGGGATACAGGGTGTTGAAATTTAAATAAAAATGTTACATAATATTTTGTGTTTAAAATACAATATAATCGTTAAAAGTAGAAAAAATATATTGCCGTAGATATTTGTAATTATCTGAAGAATAGGGCAGGCATAACTCCCAAAAAATTAAAGTTTCTACATACGCTAATGATTTGTTTGAACTTTTGCTAGTTATAGTTGCACTGGAAACAGAAAAGCCTCATTTCCTTTTTCATTGTGAAATGAATAGTTTTAAAGATATGTTAAATGTATTCAATTCATGTGAACTTGTTGTAAACTTTTAAAAAATAATAACTCCGAGATAGTCCCCTCTTCAAATAACAATAAAGGATTCTTTTGTCTTAAAAATTACCTTGGGAATTAAATGCACTTACAAAACTTGCGAAACATTCAGTGGGATCGAAATTCTAAAGATTTTTGTGACTGTACTTCCCAATAAATCCTTAGCTGGGTGACAGAATTGTACACCAATTAAAACATTTTATCTGTAATACGATATTTAAATAAATATTATATTTTTTTAAACTTAAACACCATGTGCCTCGAAAGCAAGTGGTATTGATTCATTGAGACTTTTTAGGCTAAAATGACCCAATCCTGAAATCCTGAAATTAAAAAGTAACTTGAAAAACATGTTCTAGATACAATTAATTATACCCAAGAACACGTTTCAAAGATATCGCAATAAAATGTTTTAATATGTACAAACATTGCTGTGACCTACTTTACATTGACACCATGGTATACTAAAATATGTGCATCATTATATCTCGTTTGTTTCTTTAACTACCTACATCCAATTCGACGAAAAGTCACACTTCACAGCATTAAAATACTTATTATTTTCACAGCATAAACATAATTCGACTAATAAAGCGTCTGAATTCATGACCACTATTTAAATACAGTAGGTACCACATTACATATTTAAATATCTAAATAATTATGCATCTTATAAACATGCCTATTACTGAGGCATTATTTTTACTTATTCTGTTTACGCCCTAAGTTCCCTGTACGCAATATAAATAAATTTCAGCATAATTTAAAACGAAATATTTTGTGATTGATTCTTTTAATAATAAATTAAAATGGAACTAACATATAAATGTGAAAGAATATACCTATAATCTTTCAAAATAAAATATCTGCATTTCTATTGAAATGTGGATTTTAAAGGTTTAGTTTCTGAAATACAGTGTTCAAATTTTAAAGAAATGTCATAGTTATTCAAATTATACCTGAAGACAGTGGCGGCCCATGGGTTTGAATACAGGAGGGGCGCATTTTGAAAAGAGGCCGTACATAATAAGAGCTGCGGGGGGGGGG
>NW_019416218.1:1085988-1116764 GCF_000390285.2 Anoplophora glabripennis | reverse complement strand
TAAGATGTTTATCTAAAACGGGATCAATTTTTGCACTATAGTCTATCAGTTCTAAAAATACCCCTTTGTTTACCGAGTCACTTTTTTTATTATGTCCACGAAGAGAAAGGTTACATGTACCACATAGTTTTAAGATATTTAAAATTTTTGAAAGAAGCAATCGATTTTTCTTAACTGTTTCGTTATGACTATTTACTATTTATTTGTTCTGCATAAGCACTATTTAAACAAGAAGCAATATTTACTCTTCCTAAAAGTAAAAAACTCACCAACTTATTTTTGTGTTTAGGAGAATTTTCATGTTTCTTAATTTTAATTTCTAAATGTTTCAAGTCAGAAACTCCAGTTTTCGTCCAGTTTTCTTCGCCTCCTCCAAACAATAAACATACAAAACAAAAAAATCTATTTGTTTGGTCACAACCACACAACCACAGGGTCTTATCATAAATGTTTTTATCAAATTTGCGAAAGCCGGCCCACTGGCGTTGGACGTCCGTTATTATTCAATTCGATTTTTTCCTCTAAACTTAAATTACTAATAACAAGTTTTTTTATTTCACAAACCTTCATTTTAAACTTAAACTTATAAAATATAATGTCTTAAAAAGCGCCAAAGCAAAAACAAAACACGTATAACCACACTTCAGTGATACGGGTTACTGCATCATGGAGTCCCAAAACAAAGCTCGCGAGCCTATCGTCGCCTATCCCCTCCACGTGCCATTCGTGCCAATTTATCCAATCATATGTAAAAATATGCTTGCACGATGGACTCAGATTTCACGGTCCGCGATGGAATGGGGATTGCGCGCACGGTCAAACATAACTCTTTGGTACGATCATAGATGGCAGATGGCATTAATCTGAGCTACGTTCACGGAGTACATGCACTTTATGCAACCAACCTAACATACAAGAGATATTGAATGCATGCTATAGATTTCTTATTGATTTAAATAAATACATTATTTTAAGTTTATAGTTTGAAAATATCTGGGGGGCGGAGTCCCAGAGTCCTCCTTCACGAGCCGCCACTGCCTGAAGATATTTGATGTAGATAAATTAAACTTGGAAAATATTTATCCAATAAAAGTAATAATTCATTGAATCGACAGGCAAATGTCAACCAGTGACGGAGAAAGTGGGAAGCCCTGTAGCTACAAACAAACCAAAATTTCGGCTCTACTGTTTTACAGATTGGATAAGTGCATTTATCTAATTTCTAATATAGTTTTTAAAATAAAAAATATCTTCCATTTTACTGAAAAGCCATTTTATGTACAGTGTAACCATCAAAAGTACAAAGAAACTCATTGTCGCAGAAATTTCAAAGATAATTACAAGACAAAAAACTCAAATTTTTACGTCATTTCTACCTATTGGTGGTCGAATAAAAAATTCCTGTTGATTTTTTCTGTAAAATTAATAGATACTATTAGAGATGCTTATTTTAAATTTAAATTCTCTAAATGTCTAATTTTTCGAATAAAGTAAAAGATGCCTTTCTTAGAAAAAAAAAGAAAACTCAAATTCCAAATAAGGATAACTTTTTGAAGAAACAACATTGTATTCAGGTAATTTGATCTAAAACGATTTATTTTCATCCACGAAAGCTATTATAATCTATTTCCGGACATCCTGTATATGACGGAATAGAAGCTGGTTGTCTTTGAAACAGTCAATTTGGTCTCTCACAATAAACGGTGCGTTTTCAGGCAATTCAACGAGAATATTTATTTATTTTTATCTAAAATACAATTTCATTAGCATATTATTACAATATTCCATTTAGCATTCTTGAGAAATTAGTTGTACTAAATTTCAATACATTTTTTTTCTTGAAAAGATATAATTACAATATAACTTTAAAATTTTTCTTGATGGCCAAAGCTCATAGAAAAAAAATCATATTTTCATGCTTTGTTAGTCCCTAAATTTGTGATATCTTTTTCCAAATCACCCTGAATGTCTGGAGTGTAATGATTATTTGATTTTTTTCATAAAAGTAATGAATTTCTAATGAAATACGAAGTCCGATCCTCGACCAGGAAGGCCTTAGCCTTCAGTTGATGGTTCCCAGGTTCAAAAAGTCAAAAATCTGGTGTGTGCAAATCGCCGATTGACTATCAGTGAAATTACAGAAGAGGTTAGCATCTCAATTGGGTCATGCCATGAAATTTTGACTGAAAAATTGAACATACTCGAGTTGCAGCAAAAGTTCCTCGAACAACAGAAAGAAAATCGTATGGACGTTTGTCGGCAACTTCTTGAACAATCCAATGATGATGAAACATTCATTGAAAGGATCATAACGGGATACGAAAGTTGGGTTTACGGCTACGACATTGAGATAAAAGTTTATTCAGCACAATGGATTGTCAAAGAATCTTTACGCCCCAAGAGAGCGCGTCAGTCTCGATCCAATGTCAAAGTGATGCTCACTGTTTTTTTTTTCGACTTTAATGGAATTGTACATATTAAATTCTTGCCTAGAGATGAACCAGTGAACCGCGTGTACTATCAAGGCGTTTGACAATATGGTTAGGTACGTGAAAAAATCCGCAAAAAGTGACCAGACCAGTGTGGCGAGACAACTCATGGTTCTTGCACTATGATAATGCACCCGCACACTTAGCTTTGTCAATTCGTCAATTTTGTACCAAAGATCAGATTACTGTCTTTCCTTACCCTCCTCACTCGCCAAACCTGGCCCCTTGCGATTTTTTGCTATTTTCAATATTCAATCAGTGCTGCTGTTTTCAGACTATTGATGACATCAAAGCAAATTCGTCATACCTAGGCTTCAAAGGTCATTTCAAATGGAAACACCACTGGGAGAAGTGTGTGAATAGGAAAAGGGAGTACTTTGAAGGTGACAAGGAGCAATAATGTATAAGATTTTTAATAAAGTTTAAAGAAATAAAGTTCGGTTATTTTCTGAACAGTATTAGTGAATAAATCATAGTTTGCTTTGCCTATATCTCAAAGACAACAAAGATATTGTCGAACCTTACATTTTCAAGTGATAAACCTATACTTGTCCCATTTTCAAACTTATCTCATTAATAACACAATTCACGTAGTTTTCTTTAAATACTTGTTTCATACATGAAATCAACTTTTATAATTTATTGCAGTGTTCGAGAAATGATGATTTATCATCATCCTGTTTTATTTCCAACCTTCAATAAAAGACACACCGACATAACTAGAACAAACACATGCATTATCCGATTAGATTATATTCAACACATTACTGAAATCAACCTTTTGTTACAGTGAAACTCTGAGAAAGAAACTCCAACGAAGAATCCATCAACATGGCGGACGCGGCCAATAGGAGTATAGTTTCAACAATAGCTGGGGCCGAACCCAACAGGACCCCGTTCCATCCACTTCACACACCGCGTCAATATTATTACAGTGCCCCTCGCCTACTCTGATGTGGACACCATTGTCCAGTTATCACCGCTTGAAATAACAATTGGGGAAGGCAGCTCCACTATCTCCTTCTCTTGTCGGCAAATGGGGAGAGAGCAGGACGTTACTATCGGCCGCATGGATTAAAATCCATGGATAACCTCTTTTCATAAGTCTTACAAGCTCCCGGAGCTGTCAATTTTCTAAATGAGTGTTTTCATTTCTGATGAAGCGGTGAACTACGAACTACTGGATTTTATTATTTCGGATAATCACATTCATAAGGTGTTAGGTATACCTAAGTATTTGCTTTGAAGGGGTGACTCTCTTAAGAGAAATATGTTGTTCATCAGCTTTTTAATGTGTTTACTTTAAAAATATCATGTAAATTGTTTGCACCTTTACCACAAAGCGGCTGAGCTACAGAGTTGGACAATTTCGGAACCTTTTTGGAAAGGAAGAACGGGGAAGGAAATCCTCGAGGAGAATAAGTAGTTTAGATATATCAGAATTGATTTTTGAGAAAAATTGAACGGCGAGAATCACATCTCAATATATAGTCCAGGGATATGAGGAAAATAAATGACCTATTGGTGACTGTTGAGTAGCCTAGGATCTGTAAAGTTTTTCATAAAATTTGGGTGAATTTTAGTATAATATGTGTAAAACCCACACACCATCAGGTAAGGTCTTTTTAATGATTAACAATAAAAGGTTTAAAATAACCCAAAATATCACCTTTTTGCCTACCAGAAAAAAACGATAATTTTTATTATAATGTGAAAGCCGATACGATAATTTGTTGCTCGGGAAATTGCAAAAATGTGTCAAAATTCGATTATTCGATTATAGAAACTGTAGCTCTTTATCTTCGAAATGGCACTTATTAGAAGTCTTAATTGTTATAAACAAAGTAACTAAGACTTAAAAAAAAAGTGTCTAACTTTGCCCCAAATTAAGTTAGAGCAACTTTTTTTTTTAATTTCTGTAAAAATACCAGCTTTACGAATATGGAAAAATAATCTCTATAGATGTAATAGCAACAAATTTATTCTAATTGTTTATAAGACAAAAATGACAGTGTTTTTGTGGTACGTTTTTGCAGTGGTAAAAAACAATTTTTTTTGCAATAAAATAATTTCTTCCAATAAAAGAAGTCTTTCTCTTTCATATGACACCCGCAGAATTCAAATATCATGGCAATTTTGCGTGTCAAGTTTTTGCAAAAATAATGCCTTTGGGATAAACATTTAGAATTTTGCAAAAACTATTGGATGAATCTGTCTGAAATTTTAATCACATATTAAGGACTATAAAAGCCAACTATTGCAATATCAAAGTCGTAGGTTGACTTTTGCAAAACTTATTGTTTATTTAGTAATAATCGAATTTTGACAGTTTTTTGCAATTTCCCGAGCAACAAATTATCGTATCGGATTTTAAAAGCCGCCATTTTAAAGTTTTTTTTATTCCCTACAAGTTGGTTACTTTCACATTATATAATAAACATTATCGTTTTTATCTGGTAGGCAAAAAGTTGATATTTTGGGTTATTTTAGACCTTTTATTTTTAATTATTAAAAAACCTCACCTGATGGTGTGTGGGTTTTGCACTAAAATTAACCTAAATTTTATCAAAAACTTTACAGATGTTTGTCTACTCAACAGTCACGGCGTTTTCCTCATATGCCTGGGTTAATCTGATTTGTTTATACAGCGTGTTTTTTATTTTGGCCGTTTTTGAAAAACTTGTTTATTTGTTAACATTTGTGGAATCTGTAAAGGGATTTTTATGTATCTTTATTTTTATAAAATCCACTGGCATACCCTACATTTTTCTATAACTTTCCATTGCCATACAGTCATACGTAACATTTACAGAATATGTTTTTACAGACACTAAAAATATTTTCTTTTGCATACTGAATCATATAACAGTTGAATTAAAAAAATAATAATTTCATGTGACTATAAATATGTTTTGGGTAAATATCGTATTTGACATATCATTGATTATAAAATTTTATATCTAAACACAAATTTTAAATGAAAAAGTAAAAGTTATGGAATAATTCTCCACAAAAAAACTGATTATTATTAAATCTTTTTAGAAACAAAAATTCACAAATAAAATAGTTATTTGATCGGCCAAAATGAAAAGAGTTTTTATGCCTTAAATAAACCAGGATGTGGCTTTCGCCGTTCAATTTCCCTCGCCAGTCAAGCTCAACACATATTAACTATTTTAGATCAGGGCGTATTTGTTTTGAGTTCGATGTGAGAGGGGGCAAGCAAATTTTTTCTGGATTACCTTCAGTATAACTCAAATAATAAAAGTGTAGATCCCTAGATCTGGGCGACATGCGGAACATTTTCAAAATTGAAAAAATGTTTAAAAAAATTTAAAAAGTTGGTATTTTATTTGAGTTTTCTTCTTATATCTTGGAACCTATGCATTTTGGAAGAATATTGAAGAGGAAACAAAATTTTAGAATTGAATTTTGCACAATATGCTGGAAGTTAAAAATGTTTAAATTTATTACCGTTGTTGCAAAATAGCAATAATTGATAAAAAAAGCCAACAAAATAATCAAGTTTTTTGGATATTTATTTTTAATATTTTAAATGCTCCGAGGGCATTTTAATTTTGGTAAAAAAAACTTAAGAATATACAAGACACCAACTTTCATTAAAATTGGTTAGATAGTTTTCGCAAAAAAATTTTTCTTTTAAATTTTAAAAAAATTTCGTATTTTCAAAATGTTGCACCGCCTCAAATAAAGCATATTGATACTTGAAATTTGTTTCACAAAGAAAAGACCGCGCAACCTTTCAAATGGTTTTTAAAAAATTGAAATCGGTTGATTAGGACGGCCACAGTAAATTTTAAAGTTAACATTTTTTTTTTATTTTTAAACAATTAAATTACATTTATCAATTTGCAATTTAGTTGTTTTATTATACTCTAAAGTTTTTTTACCAAAATTAGAATACCCTGGAAGCAATTAAAATATTTAAAAAAAAATTATCCAAAAAACTTAATTATTTTGCCTTTTTTCATCAATTATTGCAACATGCAATTATTTTGCAACATCGATAATAAATTTAAACATTTTTAACTTACAGTATGTTGTGCAAAATTCAATTCTAAAACTTTTTTTCCTCTTCAATATTCTTCCAAATGCAAAGGTTCCAAGATATAAGTAAAAAACCCAAATAAAATAGATATTTTTTAAAATATTTTAAACATTTTTGCAATTTTGAAAATGTTCCGGACTTCGCCCAAATCTAGGGATCTACACTTTTATTGTGTGAGTTGTACTGAAGGTATTCCAGAAAAAATTGGCTTGCCCCCTCTTACATCCAAGAAGTGGAATATTTCAACAGATTCGCCCTGGTCTATTTCTCTTGTAGTGAATTAAGAGTGAGCCTCCAAAAGTGTACAATTAATTTCCTATTTCATTCCTTTTAACTTAATTTAATGTAACAATTCTATATTCATGGTATTCAGGAAATGGCGGCCAATTTCTAGGATTTATCTGGTTTATACACATATTTTTTATTCAGCTCACGCTGCAAAGTTATTATTTCTTGGAGTAGAAAGTTGAAATTCGAATTTTCGCTATACGTTTTTTGCTTTTAGTTAAATTTGGCTAATTTTTGGATAAAAGCTATTTCTACTAATGTATTCAATTTACTTACTACTTTGGATGCTCGGAGGCAGAACTTTAATAAATAAAACGTTGAACGAAAAAAATTTTTGCAACATTCAACCTCAAAAGCTATAAGGCCTACACAAATTTGAGAGAATACCCATAATTTCCTGGATACTCTGTTTAAACGAAAGCGATGAAATAATTATGTAAGTGACATGTTAAATAAACAATTTCATGTTAGTTGCTTTGTTCAAAATTGGCATTAAACTAAAAGTTTGATACAACTGTAGTTTCTTTTTGTGTTTGTACTAAAATCGAATAATAAATAGTAAGGTAGGTAACCTATAAGCAGACGTAAAATGTGACATTACTGCATTTCAGAATAACTAAATTAAACATTCTTGTAAACGCTGCAATATGAATCTATGTATAAAAAATGAATAGAGAAGTTTTGATATTAATTTATTAGTTAATGTCAACGATCAGAAACTAACTATAAAAAACAATAACGGTGTACTTTCTACAAATAAATCATTTTGTTCCAAATGACAAATGAGGTATTAGCAATTGGTATAATATTTATTTCAGTAGTAGATTTTTTATAGGCCTGGTATAATAATACCCTTCAATAGGGAGTTGTTATATTATTTTCAACATTTGACCCCGTGATAATGGATTCAAAATATTGTTTTCGAAAACAAAAAAATCTAATAGATTTCTTCTGTAAAACGTGTTAGAGTTACTGTCGATTTATTTAACTGTAGAGTAGCCAACTTTAGATTAAAATGTTATTTATTAATAAATCCGTGGCTCGTTTTCCGAATAAAATAAAGGAGATTTGTTTTGTTTGAAATAAAATTAGTTAAACTTCACCAAAATAAAAGGTCACTCTTTTTATTGACACAGGTGTAACTATTTTATTTAAAAGAGTTGTAGATCTATTATTAATATCACAAAATGTCTATACAAGGTGTCCAAACCAAGCTCTATCATGTCGTATCTGCGATCTTTTTTTAATTAAAAAAATATATATCTTCATTCATTCAGAATGATTGCATTCGGTATTTAGGAAGAAAGATAGAAACTTTTAACGTTATGTTATTACTTATATTATAAATCAAATAACTATTAACTAGATTATGTAAGACAGATATATTGTGACCTAAACCCAACAGGGGTCAGTCCTATAGCTCGTTTTGCATTAGTGGTATCATATTAAACATGAGTAAAATAAGCACCAAATACAATTACCATCACAAGCAAATTATTTTTCTATCCTTTCGGTTTGACACAAAATGGCCACAATTTTTTAAAACTACGCAGAAAAATGCCATTTAAAATCTCTTAAAAGATCCGTACCCCACCTATGATGGTAATAGAATTTATCAAAAATATGTATACTTTCGTGAGAAATTATTATACTTGGAAGTTTTCATTGTTGTGTAGACCACTCGGTATAAAAATGGTCTATAGAAATTTAATTTTATTTTATTCACATCGCGCCATCTGTTTGCTATACCAATGTCTAACATAACCAAGAATTACCGTGACGTTTTAGTCTTTACTCCCTAGATGTCGCCAAAAAATTGAAATAGACTGTTGACTGCAGATTGAGAGAGAATACTTCAATCTTCAATGAACGAATCAAGGTAGACTGCAGATAAAAGTATTCTTACTGTACGACTACCCATAAGAGTTTGTGTAAAAAACACAGATGGCGACGTAAAAGTAATTTTTAGAAACATGATGACAGCATAACCTAGAAATTTATCACTCAAAATGAAAACCAAAAAATATAAAAATGTATAGGCATTTGAAATCTTTGCATTTCCCTTTACGTTCAGTAATTGGCGATACGGTAAAGCAACATAAACATTTCTTTCCTAATGTAGGTATCCAAAATAAATTATTTTCAACATTTCAACCACATCCTTTCTCAAAATTAGGATCTACCAAAGTAAGCAAATATTTTATGAAACTCACAACTAATGTTTTAACTGAGCTTTTATTTAGCTAAGTAAGTCAGTAAATCAAGAATACGCTGCAGTTCATGCCCTATTATATCGCTCTGGTTTACAAAGTATTACACAACTGCAAAATTATTTAAATAAGCGAAATATCCATACCACCCCTAGTCATTTTCAAAACCCTCCTAAGCAAAATGGCCCTGGAGGGCAGAAACCGGATAAGGATGATGAAGACAAAGATAAAATATCGGCACTCTTAGCTAAGGCTTTTCTATGGATGTTAACAGCTTATATGGTGATTGCGGTAATATCGCTAATGTTCCCGAGCAGCAATCAACCAGAGGTAACGACTGATAATCTTAAGTATAATGCTGTAGTACAACCATTATATTCCTTATAGGTTGTTCGTTATGTAGCCTGGAATGAGTTTTTATATCAAATGTTAGCTAAAGGTGAGGTAGAAGAAATTATTGTTAGACCGGATATTGAAATTGTCACTCTTGTCCTTTACGATGGGGCTGTTATTAAAGGGAAAAGGGTAAGTTTTTATAACCGGTTTATACAGTTTTGGTAATTATCCTCGTAATTATCATCTTATATTTAATTGCCTTGAGATATCCCGGACTTCATTTTCATCATTTTAAGCGTAAGAAATCTACATAATGTTCGTTAAAAGAAAGATTTACATCTCCCCATTTCTCAGTACCGTTTTTAAATTTCTGGAAAATGTACCTACTTGATTAACAAAAATTTTGTAATAACTTAATAGACAATATTGTCCCGTTAAATAAAAATATTTCCATATTAATTTTTAGATAGATAACAGAACTTTTCATATGAATGTAGTGGATGTTAACAAATTTGAAGATAAATTAAGAGAGGCTGAAAGGAGATTGGGAATACAAGATGGTGTTCCGGTCATATACGAACGTAGCACTGATACAGCAGGAAAACTGCTCATCTCCTTATTGGTAGTTGCCATACTTATATCGATGTTGGCACGAAGCAAAAGTATTAGGCCTCCTATAAGTATGGACACATTTGTAAGTACTTCCATATAAAAAAATATTTTATGTTTTATGAAACAGTCGTACTTTCTAGACCCAATTAGGAAGAGCAAAGTTCACACTAGTCGATCCACTAACTGGGCCGGGTAAGGGTGTGCATTTTTCCGACGTAGCTGGTTTACGAGAGGCCAAGCAAGAAGTAATGGAATTTGTCGATTACTTGAAGAGGCCGGAGCATTATAAGAATTTAGGTGCCAAAGTTCCCAAAGGGGCCCTTTTGCTTGGACCACCAGGTTGTGGGAAAACTTTGCTGGCCAAAGCTGTTGCTACCGAGGCTAATGTTCCGTTTTTGTCCATGAACGGGTCAGAATTCATAGAAATGATAGGCGGATTGGGAGCTGCGAGAGTGAGGTAAAAAATTAAAATTTATTTCGAAGGAATGAAAATATTCCTTCCGCACTATTAGACACCTTATGTGTGCAAATTCTGCATTCTTTTATGAAAAATTTTTTATGACATCTATTAGAAAAACTTGTTACTATATAATACAGGATGTTCAGCAAGAAAATGTACAAACTTTAAAGAGGCATTTTTCAGATAAACGTAACAAGCTGTATACTAATTTGAATAACCTGAAATTATCAGGGAATTTTATAGATTTGGAATGGCAGGGAAATAAGAGGGAATTTCTCTAAGTTTCATGGAATTTTTCAATTAAAATAACGTAGTTCACTCCTAAAACCAAAAATTTCGCAATAAGCAGCATAAGTTGCCCTTATTTGGTATTCAGACATGTAAAAAATTATCAGAAGAATTTTTTTTCTTAATTTATAAAAATGTTTTCCATTTAATAATAAAAAAATTAAGAAATGGTGATCATTGAAAAATAGAAACTGACATTTTTGCAACCTTAATTTTTCAATTCTGCCTGAAAAATTTGGAAATATTAGAAAATTTTCAAATTGTTTTTGAAATCTCTGAAACATAATAATATACTACCCTTGGTCAGAAGAATGATCTTATTGTGCAAGCTGCAAACGTCAATGAGTCTGAAAAAGCCGCAAGTGGCCTATATACAGGGTGTTACTAAAAAGTGTATTTTTTAAATGGAATACCATGAATTTACTGTAGTAGGATCATATTCGATACAAAGTAATAAAATTGCCTGTCAAGGGATCCAGTGCAGTACTGTTTTAAGGGGTTTAAAAATTCAATAATTTCTTTATGCATTATGAAGGGATGAAAGGATCAGTTCACATCTGGCACCCTGCTTCTACAAAAATCCCTTTATTCTCATAAGCTGTTTATTTTAAATATAATTTATTATAAATCCAATTTGTTTTCTAAATTCCACATATGTACTGCATTTCACCTCTGTACGTGCCACTGGTGTTTACTTGTTATTTGGAGGCGGTCTCTAATTTATGACCAAGCTTGCCAGGTTAGTATTTGATGTATAACCGATCACTTCGTACACTCGATGCACCTGGGCGGCTACAGCTACTACCAGAAAACAGTGCGTAAGAATCAGTATTTCAGATTTTACATTCAATTTCATATTAAATTTGAAATGGTTCATCTTACCCTTCTTAAAAATCATGACACGATTTTCCTCTGATTGACCGACAATTTTTTGCTCTACTTTGCATCGAATACGATCTACTATAGTTCCAATTAATTATCCATAAGTTCTTTTGGCATCCTTAAATGTATTTTGGCATTAAATGGTATGTTGCCAATTTTAATTTTTTTAGTTTTTAGGACAAATATACCTTATACAATCTGTACAAGATTATTGTCTATAAGAATTTATAAACATTGTGAGCCAATTGTCTATATTAGAAGCATATCTCTATCTTTGCTAGTTTTTGAGGCACAAAGACTAAATCTAAAACTATTTTCATATAAAATAGATCTAAAACTTAGTGATTTTAATGCTTGCTGATATTTAAAGTAAAATAATTTTCGGGTTATGCTCTATAGCCAAGTACCTATATTGTACTTCCTTAACCTTAGCTAGGAATCTTTGACCTGGCTTAATTGTTCTCAGGCTAGGTTCTGTGGGGGCAGACTCACCATCAGAAACCCTAGGCCTGCCTGGACATTGATTTTGGTTTTAACTGAAAATATTGAAAAAAAATTCATATTTTTATGCGCCACATTTTGTATTGGTGCCCTGTAAGCAAGTTATTAGATTTTAAATTACGAAACCACTAAACAGACATGCTGCATATGTTTTCTAGAGATTTATTTAAAGAAGCAAGAAAACGTGCACCCTGCATCATCTACATAGATGAAATTGACGCAGTAGGTCGTAAGCGGAGTGGGCAGCTTGGTTTTGAGGGAGCGAGTGGAGAAAGCGAACAGACACTGAACCAGCTCTTAGTCGAAATGGACGGGATGGCCAGTAAAGAAAATGTCATTATGCTGGCGTCGACAAACCGAGCAGATATTCTAGATAAGGTAAGTGCCAAAACTGATATTCTAAATTAGTATAATTATAATTTGTCAAGGTATAATTTTGTGTTTGTCGAAAGTTTCCCAACATCATAAAGTTGTTCATATACAGGGTGTAAGGCGTTTGCCTGCCATTACTTCAGCATGAGATAGAGTAATCATAAATGAACAAAAAAGTTGTATATTACAGGGACGTAACATTAACAGTTTTCAAAATACAGCACGTGTGCATGCTGCAGACTTGTCCTACGGAATAACAAAAATGTAAACAACTATTATTGTGAAACATCTAGTAAATTTCAAGACAATTGTTTTGCAATTTTTAAATAAATAAAATAAAATGTATCTATGTTGTAGTACAAAGATTGTATTGTGCTTAAATTTTAGCTCGAATTTTAGTAATTATGAATCTCTTAAAAAAGGAACTTATCTTTTAATCAAATTATGAATTTTTGAATAATATGTAATTAAAGTACCCAAAGTTTCACAGCATCCAAATAATCATACGTATTAAAAACAATTTAGGTACTTACCAAAAAGCAAAATTCATTAATTTTTAAACGCACAAGTACAAAACAAACTACAACATATTCTCAAAATGTCCACCACCATTTTCGATGCACGCACGACACCTTGGAATTAAATTTTCGTGCACTCGCTGGAAAATTATTACGTATGGTGAACATTTTAAAAAAGCAAGGAGAAACATCTCAAGAAAAGGAAATGGTAGTATGCAAAAAACACTCTGTCATGGTCTAATTCCAGATACCAACTGAATTGTGTATTGCTGGTTCTTGGACTGCTTAGTATAGTTTTTCAAGTCAATTGAAGAACCAATAATTTCAAGGTATGTACTAGGCTCGGTCGCTAAGCGGCAACTCGGCATTGAAATATTTGAAAAACTTGTTCCCACATTTATTTAGCCATACCCGTATACAGATCTGGTCGAACGAAACGTGCATGTGGTAGAAATTTATACGCTCAGTTGAAGAATGAACGTGCGGGCAAACAGCAATGCGCACTGTTGCTCTGGTCCATTGCGTCATAAAATTCAAGTCGGTTAGCAGTGCAGTGCGGGAATGCTGAATTTGGTGTGATTCAGATAATTTCAATTTATTATAGGCACTCTTCTATTAATCACTATATTACGATTACGAAAGAAAGAAATAAGAGGGATATTTGGTTTACTAATATTATTACAACATGGCATTTTGGAGACCTTTTGAAAGGGAACAAAACGAAATTTACCATCAATATAATAAAATTGTTTGAGAACATAAATAATTAAAATATAATACCGGGGTCGGCATGTCAGGCAACCAATTTGCATTAAGAGAAAAAAATGCAGCCCCAAACTATATTTATTAAAAGAAATTACAAAAGGGATTTGAAAAAGGTTCAAATTGATGCCCATCTTGATCAATGCATGTACGGCAACGTTTCTCAACGGAGAGGCAGGTCCGGTGAAGCATGTCAAGCGTTGCCGGACTTATGCCGATTTTTCGAGAGCGTTGCCTGTCTTATGCCGACCCCTGTATGTTGTTGGTCAAACATATAAAAATTTTCTACACATTATACACAAATTATTATAATTTTCTACCATTAGCAGAAAACTTTTTTAGGGACGCCCATGAAACTCATTAAATTTGATTGCTCAGTTTTTTTATTCACGTTCAACTAACTTCGGGAGAACTATACCTCCTGTTAACCGCCGCGCCGTTGTCACATTGCTCGATATGAATTTTATCGAATTTTAAATTTATTACAACGGTAATTTATTTTTTAGAATTAAGTATAAAGAAGTTGAAAAAAGTGATAAACATTGTATTTTATGGTATTCTATGCACGCACTTATGTTAATTGCGTTAATTTATTGAACCTTTGTACATCAAGTTAGAGATTTTGATAATTTTTTTCTTGGAAATGGCATATAAAATTTTTTTGTCTATTTTAATGTATTCTATCGTCTGTTAAAATTAAGGCAGTCAAAAGCAATGAAGCGATGAATCTTATTACAACCATTTATGAACTGTTCTAACAAAATTATTTTAATTTGTTGACATAATGAATGAATGAATCTCCCTTGTAACAAAAAATAATCTTCCAAATATTTTGGTACAGATTTTTTACTTTTTATGTTAAAGATTAATATAACACTATCATTGCAATAATCTTAACATATTTATATATATTATTGCAAAGAGTTACTCTCATAGTTTTATTTAGCAACAACTGCAATTTTTGTATTCCCTATTTTGTGTAAAAAAATAATTAAAAAAAAATAATGCAGTAGAATTTAGTTTAAATTATTACAAAGCCATTTTAAAGAATGTCAAGTTTACTATTTAATTTATCAGCAAAAGTCAGTCATCAGCAAATAAAATAATAAGTTTAAAAACATAACATTATTAATATACACAATAAGCAAAAGTGGACTCAAGATACCTCCTTGTGGGACTCCATATATGTTTTTAAATTTTATGGGGAATTACGAATTGGCGGTTGCCTTTTATTATATATTCTGACTTTATAATCCAAACTATATATGTTAAACCGAATTTTGTTTGAATTAAAGAGTTTTGTTCGGAGCATCAAAATGGGCATGCGTTGGGTCGTCGGACCAGATTAGTGGATATTCGGATTAAAGAGTCTATACTGTACATATTATGTATTTTTTTATCTCCACCTTTTTTAAACTACTTGTGTATATTTGTCTAATACTATTATTTTGTCTCATTACATACAATAGTTACAACTTTATTTCATTTTATTGTCTAATCAAACCAATTGACTTTTTGTTAATAAATTGTGTTCCCTCTGTGTCAGATAAGCATTTACAATTTTTTTTAGGCGTTATTACGTCCAGGCAGATTCGACAGACACATTCTGATAGATTATCCGGACTTAATAGAAAGAAAAGAAATTTTCGAGCAACATCTGAAAATCATAGCTCTGGAGCATTCGCCTGAAACTTACTCCAAGCGATTAGCCTACTTAACGCCAGGATTTAGCGGAGCAGATATCGCAAATGTTTGCAACGAATCTGCCTTGCACGCTGCGCGTTTGAAGAAAACCAAAGTCTCTAAAGATGATTTAGAGTATGCAGTAGAGAGGCTTGTAGGTAAGATAATATCTTCTAAATTTTTAAATATGTATAAAATATTTTGATATATTTTTTATCAAAATCCCTTTAGAAAATAATACTTAAATATATTTTGGGTGACGATACAATTATGACATGCTTTTAAATTTAACTGCCAAACTTCTGATGGGTTGGAATTGTCATATAAATTTCAAATGAACTTGAAGTTTGAAGATGACCTGTTGATAATATTCTTGTTTAAATATCTTCTGAACCAATTGTCAGTACCAGATTCGGTACACATTTTTTGGCTATTAGAGTCGTAAGTCCTTTTCTGACTTGACGGAAAATTTGTTCTTCGTAAACAAAATATTAGACCAACAAATTTTCCTATCCGTCTTAAAATGCTTGAGCATTGGACGACCTAAGAGAAGGTGCATTTTCCATTATGTTAGGAAGTGTGTTAGTTGTATCATTTATTTCATGTTTTGCACATCATGTAAATAAATTGATTTTTATGAAGGAAAAGTTTCAGTTAATTAATTTATTTAATTTTATTGTTTTAATGTAAAAAGATATTTGGCCCTTTCTTTAAATTAAGTATTTCAAGTTTTTAATAAAAAGTATTTGTTACTATTTTTTAAAAGCACTGTGTTTAGTTTATGAATCTCGGTGTTAATGACCCCTGATATTGACCTAGTATATAGTATATTTCTAAAACAATACATAATTTCACAACTTTCTGTATGAAGTATTAGTTTTTACTGGATTCAAAAAAGAATTTGTTTAGTGCAATTTTGAGTTTTAACTAAGTTTAATTTTGTAATAATTTTAAAGTGTCACAGCTCCTACTTTGGTGTGAGCTAGTACATGTGGTTATTTGAGATTACACTAACCTGTCCAGTGGTAGAGTATGAAAATTGCAAAAGAAAGATTCAAAATAATTAAATCTTCCACGCACAATTTTTAAAAAACCAATTTATATGTGTTTCTAAAGGTGAAAGGTAGCTTCCGAACCAGATTAATATTAATTCCGTTCCAGCAGTCCCACATTGGTTTGAGTGGGCATTAAAAACAAAAAGTCTCCATTCATATACAGGGTGTAAGAAGTTTGACTGCCATTACTTCTGCATGAGATAGAGTAATCATAAATGAACAAAAAAAAAGTTGTATATTACAGGGGCGTAAGATTAACAGTTGTCAAAATACAGCGAGGATTAATATTGGGGAGTTTCATCACAACGTGACAATAGCGCTTAAACTAATGCTACACGGCTGATGCATACCACGTATGCACGTGGTAGACTTGTCCTACGGAAGAAATGTAAACAAGTTTTTAAATAAATAAAATAAAATGTGTAACAGGCACCTTGCTCCTACTCCGTTTAGTTAGGTAACCAATTGTACTCCTAGTTTTAAGTTTTGATCGAAGGAGGTAGCGAGATGTCAGTGTGTGGAGACAGACGGGGTGTCATCTGGCTTTTGGTTACGGAAAACAAGTAAAAAAACAGAAGAAGAAAAAGTGTTGGTGAAAACCGGGGAACTTCGGGGTGAGTGTGCTCCCCTTTGTACGGTGGTGAATTGAGTAGCCATGAACGGCGAAGAATCCCAAGATTTTTCTTAGAGGGTAGTAGAGTTAGTAGTTGACAGGTGACCGAATTGTAAATTTAGATGATGAATAAATGCTATTAAATCCAAATATTCGAGAAATTATTCAAAGACCTGAGAACCCGCTCCCCTTTTTCCTCCCCTTGGGCTAGCTGGCTGGGCAAGTTACAAATGTATCGATTTTGTAGTATGAAGAATGTGATTAAATTTTAGTTTGAATTTTAGTAATTATGAAACTCTTAAAACAGGAACATAACTTTAAATCAAATTATGAATTTGAAAAATATGTAATTAAAGTACCCAAAGATTCACATTGTCCATGTATTAAAATTAATTTAGGTACTTACCAAAAAGCAAAATTCAGTAATTTTTAAACGCGCAAGTACAAAACAAGCTACAACATATGCCCAAAATTTCCATCACCATTTTCGATGCACGCACGACACCTTCAAATCCAATATTCGCACACTCACTGGAAAACGCCTCAAGAAAAGAAAATAGTGGTATGCAAAAAACAGTCAGACACTGTCCAGTTCCAGATACCAACTGATTGGACAGCTTAGTACCTCGTGTTATCCGTCGCGCCGTTGTCAGTTTGCTCGATATGAATTTTATCGAATTTTAAATTTATTACAACGCTAATTATTATTTTTTAGAATTTAGCATAAAGAAGTTCAAAAAAGTGATAAAAATTGTATTTTATATTCTATGCACACAGTTATGTCAATATTCCTTGATTAATCGTACTTTTGTACATCAAATTTTGATATTTCTTTTCTCTGAAATGGTTGTTTAGGACCCATGTAATATAAGGTTTTTTTGTTTATTTAAATGTATTCTATGGTCTGTTAAAATTAAACTAAACACCCTGTATTTACCATAATATACTGATTATTTGTAAGCATTTCCAAATTTTCCAAAAAAATAAAACCAACATGCATGCCTCGATCTAAAGATGAATTCATGATCGAAGGTCATTGAACTGTCAAGCATTTTTAGATGCTATTTAGTTCATTCATTTGAGCTTTTACCTTTGAATAATGTTTGTGTATTTTCGTTGCTTAGGAGGTACTGAAAAACGGAATCACGCAATGTCCTTACAAGAAAAGGAAGTTGTAGCTTATCACGAATCGGGACATGCTCTGGTTGGATGGATGTTAGAACACACAGACGCTCTTTTAAAAGTAACAATAGTCCCGAGGACAAGTCTTGCCCTAGGTTTTGCCCAATACATACCAAGAGATCAGAAGTTGTACACTAAAGAAGAAGTAATGTATTCCACATAATATCAAAGATATCTATAAAAACCACATTTCTCCTTTTTTTTTCAGTTATTTGACAGAATGTGTATGACCTTAGGTGGCAGAGTGGCCGAATCTTTGATATTTAACAGAGTGACCACCGGTGCCCAAAACGATTTAGAGAAGGTCACAAAAATGGCGTACGCCCAAGTGAAAGAATACGGAATGAGTAACACGGTCGGTTTAATAAGTTTCCCAGAAGAGGAAACTAAAGAGTTGGGGAAGAGGCCTTATAGTAAAAAATTGGCAAACGTCATCGACGCGGAAGTCAGGAGCCTTGTGGCGTCAGCTTACAAGCACACCGAAGGAGTTCTACTCAAACACAAATCGAAGCTTATACAGGTAAATAGTATTTAATTTTTCTAAAAGTTAAGAGTAGGTTTTATAGGTGCATTAAAGTGCAAAGTGGATGAATTTTGGCACTTTCAAGGGGATTTCTCGTATCTTGCAAGGAGGTAGGTAAAAAGTAGTTAAAATGTCCCGTAGGTTAGTTAACCAGTGGAAACTAAATGTTGACTTGTTCGCAAAATAAAAGAGCTTTTTATTTTTAGGCATTTTTGTAATTTTGAAAAACTTTTTTATTTGTGAATATTTTTTATTCGAATCTCATATTCGAGTTATAATCCAAACTGATTGTTATTATTATTTTATTTATTTTTATTTATTTATATTTTTTTATTTAAAATCTTTTTAAAATATTTTTCTATACTAGGCATATCCACAGAGTAAGAGTACTCAATTTTTTTAAAATCGAAACGGCAGTATATTTATGAAAAATTTACATAATATTCAGAAAGTTACATCTAACACTATTTTTCGATGCAGTCGCCTTCAACCTGAATGCACTTTGTAAGCCGAAGGATAAGCTTTCTGATACCTTTGTCAAAAAAATCTTCCGACACCTCTCGGGCTTATTGTTTCACAGCACTGCGGACCTCATTGTGGGTAGAAAACCTTTTTCCAGCCATAAACACCTTCAGAGAAGAAAAAAGATGAAAGTCAGTAGGTGTCAAGACAGGACTGTGAGCAGGATGATTGATGATGTTCAAACCGAATGAATCTAAGAGTTGCTTTGTGGCGTTGGCTTTGTGGGGACGTGCATTGGCACATAACGAGCAAACTTCTTTCCTTAACATTCACTTTCTTTTGTTCTGACCTCCATAGTGTTTTCAAGGTTTCACAGTACCCCCACAGCATTATTTGTTTCTCCCTGGGGCAAAAAGTCAATGAGGAAAATCCCAAAACACATGATTTTTCAGGCCGAAACAATAATTTTTTCACTGATGGTGAAGGCGGTGTAGTCAACCACCGACGATTCGTCGCTTTTCACAATACAGTGAAGGAATTGTTCACCATCCAGTTCGAACCGCTCGAGAAATTCCCATAAAATGTACTTGTCCTGTTTTGTTGAGAGTTTCATCGAAAGTACTTAAGAGGGCTCTATAGCAAATAGGCAACCAGCAATACATTTTTTATAGAATTTATTACACAGTTTGTCTAAATATTAATTAATCCACAAATAACAGACTTTCCCCCATTCTAACACAGATTTTCTATAAAATGAAGTTTGTTTGATACTCAAATTACTATTTATTGTGAATAAATTTGTAATTTGTCACTTTTGAGCAAGCAGCATCGCAAATTACAAATTTCTTTACACCAAAAAGTGACTTGAGTGTCAAACCAACTCTGTTTTATAGAAAATCTGCGTTAAAATGGAGGAAAGTCTGTTATTGGTACATTAATTCATATTTAGACAAACTGTGTAATAAAATCTATAAAAATGTATTGCTGGTTGCCTATTTGCTATAGAGCCCTCTTAATGATTGTGATGAATTTCTATGTTAATAATTCCTGAAAAGCATTCTGCGGGGTGTGATTATGTTTATAGTGATGTACATGTTTTTCTGTATGTTCAACAAGCATGTAAAATTTTACAGGAAACGTAACGATAAGATTAGAGGTAAAAATATGCTTTTTTTTCTTATTTTATATGTGTTGTCGAGTTATAAACTGCCTTATACCCCGGAGAAAACTTGTGTAACTAGTATAATGAAGAGATATTGTTTCTAACTTGATTAGATTCTCTACAACTCTCGACAAAAAATTGTTACTGGAAATTACACATTAAAACGCCTTTCTTTTTTGTACATTATTTCAGGATATTTGTATATACAATAAATACTGCATACTGAAATTGAAATGTGAGAAAACTCCCATTTAATCTATAATAATTTAATATATTCTGTTTTAGCTTGCCGAAACACTGTTTAAAAAAGAAACATTAAATTACGAGGATGTAGAAAAGCTGCTTGGACCGCCACCTCATGGAAGGAAGAAATTGATTGATCCGGCAGAGTTTGAGGAGAACGTCAGGAAGGATGCTGGTGATTACAAGTCACGGGAGTCTGAGGCAAGTTCGCCTGTTTAATTACAAATTAGAAATATAGTTTGTTTGTAACATAGCTAATAAATGTTTTTTTAAACATATCTTTGCCCATTTCTTAATTATTATCGTTAATTTTTTACCGGTCCCGGTATATTTTTGCAAATTGCTTGGTATACAGGGTGATCGAAATACCTTAGGAACAGCGTTTTTCTTGAAAATAGCAGAAGACAACTAAATTCCGAAAAGGGATATTTACACCATTTATGTCTGTGTATGATTCGAAATAAAGTTTTACATAGATTTTAAAAATAAAAGAAATACAGTGTGTCCACAAAAAAGAGTAATTATTGTTAAACAATTCTGCTTTTGTTCAAATATAGAAACATTTGCTTTATTAGGGCTCTATAGCAAATAGGCAACCAGCAATACATTTTTATAGATTTTATTGCACAGTTTTTCTAAATATGAATTAATGCACAAATAACGGACTTTCCCCCATTTTAATGCAGATTTTCTATAAAATGGACTTAGTTTGAAAATCAAATTACTTTTTGTTGTAAAGAAATTTGAAATTTTTATCGTAAATTACAAATTTCTTTACACCAAAAAGGAATTTGATTTTCAAACTAAATCCATTTTATAGCAAATCTGCATTAAAATGGAGGAAAGTCTTGTTATTTGTGCATTAATTCATATTTAGACAATCTGTGTAATAAAATTTATAAAAATGTATTACTGGTTGCCTATTTGGTATAGAGCCCTCCTAATTGGACCAATCTTATGCAGGGTGTCTCCTCTTATGAAATTATTAGGTGTTACTTTAACGAAAGAGTGGGGAGGTTAGGTTTTTTTTAAAGAGTAATAAGGTGTGTTCCCCAGAATATTATCTGAAATTATTATTCTTTTAAAAATTAATTAACATAATCAAGTTATAAATCGTTCTTTTTTTTTTGTTTCAATGACCTCTAACATTGACTTAGGTGAAATATACTATATTAACTACTTATTCAAGCAAATCAAACAACTGTACGCAACTATGGTCTGTCCATAAAGTGCATAAGGACATATTTAGGAAAGTTAAAATAGGTAGTATTAACAAGTTCTAAAATTCTAAATAAAACAACTTCATTTGTTTCTTATTCAAACATTTCATCAGCTGAACCAGTGCTAGACATCTCTATAGCAAATAGTCAACCAGCAATACGTTTTTATAGATTTTATTACACAATTTGTCTAAATATAAATTAACAGACTTTCCCCCATTTTAACCCAGACTTTGTACAAAATGGACTAGGTTTGAAACTCACATAACTCTTTGGTGTAAAGAGATTTGTAATTTACGATACAGTTTGTTCAAAAGCGGCAAATTACAAATTTATTTACAACAAAAAGTAATTTGAGTTTCAAACTTGATAGAAAACGTATGCCTGGTTGCCTATTTGCTATAGAACCCTCTCAAATTAATTCAAAACAATATACAACAGCAACAAAATTAAACCGCGATTGATACGCACGAAATGAAAACTATTGTACATTGTGGAGTACCGTTCTCTGTATGAAAGCACATGTTTGACGGTTACTGGACGATTCGATCCGTTTCGTCGCCACGTACTTGATCATTGTTTATATACAATCAGAATGCAAGTTCACTTTGTGTCAAACATGTGTTTAAGATTTATTTTAGTTTTCCGTTTATCGGTCTATGAGAAGGTGTTTATTATAAGGTAGGTAATTTTGCGACTTTCTGCGTGAAGTTAGTTTTTACTGGAATAGAAACAGAATATTTTCTCTTGGTGGTCTAAGTCATAAGCTTTTGTACGTAGCCAGAAAAATCGCACCAGGCCATGAATTGGCGACTGGATCATCATGATTGGTTTAGTAATTACATCCAAAGCCCGCTGACTACTTAAGGATCAAAATCACTCGAATCATGTGTTCCAAAAAAAATTCAGTCTTGCCCTCAATATTAGTGGGCCAAGCTGCATGAGTTAATATGTAACAGTTACATGTAACTTATTATATTAATCATTTGTTAAATTATAGTATATTATAGTCTTGCAAATGAAACCTTTATTATTGTTATTAATATAATTATAAATTACATTTCCTAAAAGGGATTACGTAGAATTAATGATAAGATGGTAAATGATAATGGTGGGTGAGATAATGGTAGGAATAAGTAGGTGGGTTTATAAATATGCTTTTATAGGCTCGCTATATTATATATTTTCAGATTTTTATGGCATATTTGTAGTTTAATGATTTTGCACATGTATTTATTATATGTTCCTTATCTGTTTGAACTTTAAAATATTCATCTATTTCAGTGATTCCCTAAGTAATTTCTTGGATAATAAATAGAGATCGAAGTATAGGGCGGCGGCAGTTACAATGTAGACAGGGTTGGCTGTAGGCCGGGTTCTCTTTCATGTAATTATATTCAAACAGAAAGTGACACAACCGTTGCCTTCTTATAATTATTGCACTCTTAACATTATATAAGAATATAAGTATTTGCATAATAGTATGAAACAAAAAGAGGTAGTATCTATTTTTCAACAATAAACGCTTCACGTGGAACTTACTATAAAATATATAGGTATCGTACGTAACAATAAGTACCAGCAACAGTTAAGAAAATTATAATTTGTAACTCGTAAGGAAAGCGATTTTAGAAAATAATTAACACTTGTCCTAAGTGTTCAGCGGTTAATCGTCTCCAGCGATCTATAAATACCCATTTCAAAAACGAAAATGACCGTTCAACATTTACCGAGGTCACTATATAAAATAGTCGAAGTTTTTAATATACTTAGATGCTGTTTTTCTAATGATAGCGAAGCATGAACTACTTCACATTTAGTTATCCTACCATCCGCGACATTGTATACAATAACATGTAGATATATGTCTGAACTGCTCTGATCTGGAGCTTCGCATCGATCAATTTATTCGATACGTATCTAACCGCACCCTAATGCCTGCCCTGTCGGCCTGGCGTGCCGACGAACATTCCAGGCATTTCATTGTCGTTTGTGCATGTGTGAGTGAGATTGACGCTTTGCCTGATCGAGTGTATGGCACATGTTTTTTTTGTCAGTCAGTAGCATGGTGTATCGTGAGCATAAAGCTGCTACTACAACACTTACTAGCATAATATAGATAACAACTATTTATTTATTTGATAGTCGCCACAGTTTCCGATGCCTAATAATAAGGAGCAAGGACCCGGACCTTAATGTAATAACAGTACCGGTCTGGTTACGGTTCGGTTAGAATTGTACTGTTTCGGTTTCGGTTCGATTACGCGCGGTCCACTAGTTGATATTTGGGTCCGGTTCTGACCAGCTTTTTCGGTTCAAAGGGTTCTTATCGGTTTTCAGAAGTTATAGAAATTTGATTTTGAACCAAGAAACGATTACGAGAGCTATCACATTCCAGTTAATAGAATCATTGAATTTAAATTATGGATGGACTACTGTACAGTATTAGATCATAAAGAGGACGACAATTACGAAAAATACTTTGGATGTGTGAAATAGTAGTAATACAGCTTCATTAAGAAAGGATTAATTTGTAATAAATTAAAATTACTGTTCACAACAGCAACAGTCACATATTTTTTTGACTTCATTTTTAAATAATAACTCCGTCACTTTTTTAAGAAATTCCAAAGGCCGGTAACTTTTTGATACCTTTCAAATATTATGTATTCTTTTTGGCTCCCTGTATAGTCGATTGTCGTCATAATCAACGCTGAAATTAAGACTACACGTTTTTTAGCATGACAATAATGTACTCTAAATTTTATTTTATTTAAATGTAAGCAACATTCCTGCCCACCGGAAAGCCATCATTTACTTAAAACGGGACGATAACGAACGTTGTTCGAGGGGTCTATGATAAAGTCATCCGAAAAGACAATTACGTCGGATGCGCAGGTAAAACAGGTAACAGGTATATAAGCACATTAAGGACACTGTACCTCCTGCTACACGTTCGGCCTGTAAAATGTCTGGAATGTATACGTTTCAGACTTGCCGGCGACCACCTACATCGTTCCTAAAAAATTAACTGCTTCAAACAAGTACCTATTTTTAACTCTGAAGGCCGAAATTGCAAATTATATCATATTACGTAAATAATGGTATAAAATAAAAAAGTTAAGGTAGTAAAAAAAGAGAATATAGAGGAAGTAAATATGATCGAAGCATCTAAAATCATCCCAATCATGTTTGTTGTTTCTATTCCAAGACAATATCGCTACAGAATATACGATATGAAACAAAACAATTAGTTTTTATACTATGTGAAATAAAGTTGTAAATAATAATACATAAACCTAGACATTAAGGGTCTATTAATTGCAAATTTAATTACAAACCTTCTTGTTTGCTAATGTATGTTTATTCTTATTTTGATATAATCGAAAATTAATAATCTAATTAGTTATCTACCTACTTCAGAAAGCATTAATTATATTTCAGATTGGTTAATTTATTTCAGAATCGATGGCGAGTTTTTCAGATTCAGATGTTTTTTAATTTCAACTGAGAATTTTTTTTTCATTTCAGTTAAACCATTTTTATTTTCGAATATTTGAGAAAGCAACAAAAATAATTAAATAATTCGGAATTTGTCCATAGTTTAAAAAAAAACATCAAGATAGACTTCGAAAATTATACTAACAAACATTAAAATTAATTTCATTATTAGACTGAAATCAGGAAAAGGTGTATACTCAGATCTTTCCCAATCGCATCTATAGTCCATACGATATTTGTTAAGATAGAATTCCAAAAAGACCCCTGCGTCAATTTCTATAAAGACATTGGCGGATAATTTCAAGGTACGCCTCTGACGCGGTAATCGACACCTGAGGTAGAAAGACATTGGCGGAAAATTTCAAGGCACGTCCCTGCGGCGCGCGGCGGTAAATTGTTACAGTAGTTCCGATAACAGAATTTTATTGGCTTATTCTTTTTTAGGAATTCTATCTTCACAAATATCGTCCGGACTATATTGAAAGTATAATAAAATAAATAATGTTACTGGTGCAACAGTCAGTAGGAAATATTGTGAGGATAACACCTAATTTCAAAGAAAACATATTTTTACTTGCCGAAGAGTCATGAAACATAGACAAGATATGTGTGTTCTTTGAAATTTGACTTTAATCTCACTGACTTGACTAAATGGGGTCATTCAGTAAATTTTCAAAAACGTTCTTATTAACAAAGTATTGTTCATGATTAGGCGATCCTGAAAATTTCAACTCAATCCGTTGAGCGGTTTTCAAACTATATGATTTTTAAAATGCGAATATTTGCGCAGCCGTGGCAATGCAATGACGTCACCGCATGGGACGGTCAGTCGGCTTGGCGCGTGGCGTATGCTACATCCAGGTGAGACATCCGTATCTGGAAATTATAGAACCCTTGCAGTATCTACCATATAGATGTTTTAGCGTTTGTGTACATTAAATTTAAAAAATGGAAGCAAATTTCGTAAAAGTAGATTCTTCTAATTTGCCAGAAGTAGGTTTGTAATGGTTATGGATTTTTTAAATGAAAAACCACGACTTTATGAGTTGAGACGAGTGAAAATACAAAGGTAAAAGGTTTCAATAACATGTAATGCTTCTATAAAGTACGTTTGTAGCGAAGGTTTTGATGTTTTTGTATAATAAGAATAGTACTTAAAAATGAGAATAAAGATTTTGCGTTTAATATTGGACGAAACCGTTTCTGTCACAGGTTTTAAAGATTTACCTAATCAAATGCAAAATAAATTCTTATTAGGTACCATTTTAATTTCCATGGAAACTACATAAATCTACCTAATATCTTATAAATATATTAATAATATATATTATTTATTATGTATTTTTATTTAAATATTTAGTACCTATTTTACCTACCTATTTGTATTTGTATATTTACCTACCTATTTGTATAATATTTACAAAAAATCAACAATGAAAAAAACACTAACACACTAACACAAGTTTAGTGTTTCTAAAGGATACAAACGTAGTTATTACTTAGGTACCTAAATTACGCAAGGTAGTTTTGTTGCTTTCAAACTTTTTTCAAATAAAATATATTAAAAAAAATAAATGAGAGTGGAGACTAATAATAGAAGGAAACAATACAATATTTGTATTTTTTTCTGTTCTGTGTCTTCCATATTGCTAACAAAATCCGGTACTCAATCGAAGCTTAACAGACAACTAAAACCCGAAACCCGCCTAGTCGACAGAGTAACAACAGTAACAACACACGCAAGCATGCGGCAGCGGTTTCCCATGCGGTGACGTCAGCGCGCCAGTTTATGATTTTTTTTTGGATGACTTGTAGGCGATATAAAATTCTAATTTTTTGCAGAGAACCTTAAAATTGCAATATCTTTCCGTTAAGCAAATAAAAAAAATGAGCCCACCTAAACATACTGCGACTGATATATGGCCTTTTACCGGCTTTTATTATATTTAATTTTTAAATTAGCTAAATTTTATTTGCACTTGGTACTTTTATTAAGAGTAAAGTATACTCCTCTGTTCCTTGTATTTGTTATTATCTATTTCCCTAGCTTAATAACAACAAATTAAACATTTCCTATAATGAAACAAACAAAATGAATTAATTTTCAAATAGCAGAAATTCAATAGTAGAGAAAGAAAAATCATATGTTGCGCGTGCATAACTTTCACGATATACCTATCTCATATAATTTTCCCCTTGAATAATTCAGAATTTTTAACAGTAAACAAAATATTAATAATAATGAATTATATTTTAATTCAATACAATTATAAAGCTATACTATCATGCTTAGGTAAGTACAAGTTGTATCGCGGAACTGAAGTCAATTTTATTATACATTCAAAAAAATGGCATGGAACCTTTATTTCATATTTACTTATTGAAATCGTAAGTTTAAAAACTTGTATGGGTTTCTATGTGTAAGTTTCACGTAAAGTTAATTGTTGTTGTTGATATTTTATAAATAAATTGGTAGGTAAAATATAACAATAAATATAAAGATAATAACACTTATACGTTTTTTTTTTCTAAAGAGCTCAGTAGGTACGGTTTACCCGAAAAAGTTCAGTTGTTTTCAGTTGTTTTACCTGAAAAATGTTTAGATGAGTGAAAAGTATTATTTTTAAAAATCTATTGAAGCTGTTGTGAAACATGACGAAATAAATAATAAATTTTATATTACATAGCTTATTTCAGTCCTACTAGAACTCTTAATAAATTTATTATCTAAATTAAATTGATGATCTTTTACCTCTATATAGATAAATATTCAACCGATCATCAATGAACATATAAGAAAAACTGTTTATATGAATGATGGGGATAAATGGTTGATTTTATCTGCGAAAGTATTCATTAGTCATCTTCGTTATGAGTGACCCTGTGTGACGTTTTTATTGCAAAAAATTCACGTCAATAGTAAAACTTCCCATTGTGACCAGATACTTAGGTATTCGAAAGTACCTACAATAATTTTAAGAATCAATCGAAGAGAACACATTCAATCCCACAGCCAATTGATGTAGATAAGACATTTCTTACATATTTAGAAAAATATTGTAAATTAATCTAAGGCCTGCATTACACTTCTTTGTGGGTAATTTTAGTATCTTTTAAATGGGAATAGAATAATATTAAACTATTAAGTGATAACATACAAGTTAGAAAAAAATAAAATATATATATGTATGTACATATATGCAATAAAACTCTTGTACTTTTGGCCGAAGACTTTTCTCGTTATTTCAGATCCAATAAAGCCTTTCTATTCCTAAGAATCACTTAACCGCAAGAGGTGCAAGCGGGTAAGGAGTCTGATTTTTCTGTCTTCAAACTTGCCGCGACAATCAGTGTGGATCGGTGGGGCCGCATTATTGCTCTCAGTCAGTAGCAAAACGGGTTTCTCTAAAGAAGCACGATAGTGCTGCAGTTTCTCAGGTATGTTCTAAGTGGTCTGTGTAGTTTGGAATATATTCGGCCGTAACAAACTAAGGACTGTCTCCTGGCACGTAGTAATCACACCTTAAAACGAACTACCTTTTACTAGTTACTGGTGAGTTTGGCATATCTCGTTTCTTTTTAATCCTCGCATAAAATTTCGAATGTTTTAAACAAAACTTACGCGGCCTTTCGGACTGCCGATTTAAACTTTTGTTCGAGGAATTAAAAAAAGCATAAAAACGCCGTAAATATTAGCGCGATGTGTATTGCAATGTAGTAATTATTCTCTTCTGATATTATCCATAAGTAGGATAGAAAACAATCTCATTAATATTCCACTTTGTTTACAATCATTGCAGTATTTATAACTGTGTTTGGGTTATTTATTTTTCTTGGATACGTTCTCGAAAAGTTTGTTATAAATTTTAGTAGATGGGAGCAGTGGATGCGAAACATGTCCCAATACTACATAAAACTATCGGTTTTTAGTTATATGTGACGCAGGATAATCTTTATAATTACATATGAAAAAAACTATCGATGTTTTATAGCAGATACCCATCAACCCATCCTATGAATGACAGGTCTATTTTAATTTAAAGCCTCATAAAGGTACCTTATTGAATAATTTTGAATAATAAAACTCGTCAAAGGAAGCAGCCCTAAGTACATACTTTGAATTTGAAACCTTTAAAAATAAATGTATAAGGCAGAAGCGTAGACTGTAGATGGTGTCAAAAGTAATAATTTAATTAATAAAAACACAACCTTCATTAGTGAACAATTTTTAGCGCATGCATCATCTTAAATTAGGAATGGGAAAATTCACATTTCAAAAAATATTTCGACATTTGATATTTCAGAAAATTTCAAAAATTTATTGTATTTTAAGATATAAGATACTAGATAGATAAGATACTAAAACACCATTGAAATAAATCAGTATTTGTTAGCGCAATGTAGTATTTTCGAAAATAAGCTGATCTAAGTAATAGATTTATATTGTTCTACATCGTGCTTCTGAAATAGGTACCAAAATTTTTAAAAATCTTTAGAATCAAGATAAATCAAGGAAATAATATTAAATAATTGCATATAATTTAATGGTTTTTTTTTTTAATAATAAAACTCAAGACATACTCCATTGTCTATTAGCCATTATTTTGGTTTATCAATCGGCGGGAAATTGGAAAACTGGGAATATTTCCTCTCTGGCGTAATTTCTTCCAGAAATATTACAAACAGGGAAATGTATTCAAAAGAAAAATTTCTGAGTCTATATTAGTTACTTATTAGAAAATTACTTATAATTTTCATGTTTGATTTTTGACAAACCCAGGAATAACACAAAATCCTTTGTTTAAAAGCCAAATAATCACACTGAAAGAAATGCGTTTTATTCTTTATTAGAATTCTATATACCATTATAAGACCATTGTATACTATATCCCACACAGCACAATGACATTCGTAGGATGTACTGAGGATAACTTCTCAGGATGTATAGGATATCCTCGGATAGGTACACAATCACCTCAGGATGTACCAGGGATATCCAAATGGAACGTCCCGGGATTTGCTCGTAACGTCTTGAGGACATCCGCCTGGCTATCTGCAGGAGATTATCAGGTTATCAGTGATCAAATGAGGACGTCCTAGGATTTACTGTGTATGTCCTCAAGACATCAGCCGGGCTATTATCAGGTTAACAGTGGATCAAATGAGGACAACGTAGGCTTTACTGTTGATGTCCTCAGGACATTAGCTGGGCTATATACAGCACATTTTTAGTACTTATTGGGCTAATAAAAAAAATTACAGGGTGGTATTAAATATTTCTATAGATCAAATACGTACCTAATTTCCAAAACATTTGCTTGCCATTTCCACTCCATCTATTTTTT